>NW_027496157.1:0-214105 GCF_021521415.1 Bidens hawaiensis
GATTGTGAATTGGATTTGTGATGTGTATTGGATTTTCGGTTTGAGTCTGTGAACAGGGGTTTGATTTTGGTCGAAATTGGTTCGTGTATGGTGTTAACTGGTTACGAGATGTGTTGGGTTGAATTCTCTTTGCGATTACGAGCATTTTGGTATATTATGTGTTGAGTTTGGTTAAGAATTGTGTGTGTATTACAGATCTGGGAATTGATATATTTCTGGGTTTGATCTTCATATTTCTGGAAATTTGTTCTTGAATGTTTGAAGATTTGAAGATGATGGCAATTCGCTATAAAGTTTCAAGCGATTCGCTAAGTCTTTAACTGATTCGCTATCAACTCGTGCCATTCGCTAATCAGTTTGCTAGCTGATTCGTGTGAGTTAATCAATTCGTGTTATCTAGTTCGTTAACTAGATAACTGATTCGTTTGACACGTGTTAGTCTTGGAATTTGTGCTTTAACAACTTTTTTGCCACGTGCCAAAAAGGAATCAAGTTTGTTACAAACGGTTGTAACAACCTGATTCGTTTATTATAATTCGCTATAGTGTTGATTCGTTATCAACTATAGCTGATTCGTTATTTTAATTCGCTAAGCATTCCTTAGTAATTCGTTAAGTTGACTTGGTCATTATTGTGATCAATTCGTTAAGTTGAATTGGTCAATTCGTGATCAATTCGTTAAGTTGACTTGGTCAATTCGCTTGATCAATTCGTTAAGTTGACTTGGTCAATTCGTCTGATCAATTCGTTAAGTTGACTTGGTCAATTCGTTTAGTCAATTCGTTAAGTTGACTTGTGATTCGTTAAGCCTTTATCACATTCGTTATCTGTTTCGTCATTTGGGTGATTCGTTTAAATTTAATTGTGATTCGTTTAAGGTTGACTTGCTTAGTTGACTTTTGATTCGTTAACCTATTCTCCTCATTCGTTAAGACTTGTTCGTTAAGTCTCAATTCGTTACAACTGTTCACAGTTCGTTACAACTAATCACAGTTCGTTACAACTGTTCACCATTCGCTACTACTGTTTACTGATTCGTTAAGATATTTTATTACTTGTTTATTTTCAAAGATGGCTGGTATGTATGCATTGGCATCTCAAAAATTGTTGATGCAACAGATGTTGCAACTTGATACCGAGATTGGTTCACATTCTAAATGTCCAAGATGATGAAGTTCAGTGACTTCGCCAAATGGGAACCTCGGTTTCGTGCACATTTAGGATCGGTTCATCCTGACTGTTCATATTGTCTGGATAAGGTTTATGTTGCACCAATGATGGCGATGATACTGTTGGGTATACTCCTAAAGCTGTCTCTCAATACTCACAAGAGGAGAAGAAAGCTTTAGAAATTAAGATAAAGCATATTCTACATTGACTATGGCTTTACCAGAGAACATTTTTCATCAAGTTGGAAGTATCAAGAGATGTGCATCTTTGTTTCAACATCTGCGTATGAGAAGCATGGAGAAACACAGCTGAGAGTAAGAAAGTGATGCTCAAGTTTCAATTTCGAAAACTTTAATTTATTTAAAAGGAGAAACAGTTGAAGAAATGACTACCAGATTTAGTCATTTGATTGCTGAAATGGATAAAATGAGAATGGAAATTTCTGAAAGAGATAAAATTGACACTATCAAGAGTGTGCTTACTAGTTCCTATTCAACATTTCTCATGGTTTTTGAAAGAGAATGATTATTTTCTGAATGAAGATTGTAGCACTTGAATTCCTACAAAAGTAGAGAAGCAAGAGAATATGATCTTAAGTGTCAAAAGTCTTCAAAAGAAAATCAAGATCCGCTTTCTATGGTGGAAGTATGCCTCTGAGTTCAACAATCTCACCTATCACTGCTTTTCTTACTCATGCCGCAAGTGAAAAAGAATCTGCTTTATTTAATGATCCAAAAGTTTGTTTCTACTCTGCTGGTAATTCAGGTGGTTCTGGAAATTCTAACTAGTACTAATCCATTTGCTACACCTCCTAGTGTGAATAGGAAGAAAGCTGAGCAAAACTTTGCTTTTCTGACGGCATTTATGTCTTCATATGAAAAACCTGGTGAGTAGTAAAATTGCCACGAGTGAGTTAACAGATGAGGATTATGATCAAATAGATCCGGATGATTTAGAGATCATGGATTTAAAATGGAATATGGCCATGATCGTTCGTAAAGTTAAAAGATTCATGCAGAGAACTGGAAAAGATCTTCCAGCGTTAAACAAGAAATTGGGTTTTGACAAATTGAAGGTGAAGTGTTATATATTGTCAAGAATTCGGTCATTTCGCGAAGGAATGCGACAAACCAAGAAAAGAATACACTGGACCTCGTGGTCAAAGTCAAAACGCTTCTTCACCACGAGGAAGTGAGTGCTGAAAAGAAACCGTCTACTACAACACAAGCGATGTTAGCAGATGGAACTGATAGGTCTCAAAGGCTATTGTGCAATGATGTTCAAGCAAATTTAGCTATGTTTGGGTTACATGAAGATTGTCAAGATGCTACTCGCTAGTGTGATGTCTTCAGATAATGATTCTGGATCTGATTCTGATGATTCTTGCAACAAGTCTTCTGAATCAATGTTTGCTTGCATGGCTAAGATTAATGAGGTTAGTAATTCTATCTCTTCTACTTCATTTGTTAAAGCATCATGTGTTGACTGTGAATCTAATAACTCTAAGTTTAGAAGCTTTGAAAAATCAAAATGATAATCTTATAAGAGAAATTGTTTCTCTTAAGGACACTTATCGACAATCTCTTGAGTCTCAAATGAAATCTCGAGAAAAGATTGAAGCATTGTCGACAAGTAATCATGATCTCAAAGCAGAGTTATCTGTGAAAATGACCATTAATGACCAAAAGTTTCAGGAAAATCTTGAAACATCATTCTAAAATAACTGAGCTTGAGAATGAGGTTCTTGAGTTTAAAGAACAAGTTGGGTAAATTTCGAAATTCTTCGTTTTTATTGAATGAAATTATTGAAGTTTCTGGAAAACAAAAAGATTCTAAGAAAGGTATTGGTTTTGTTGAAATTCCACCACCTTTTCATAATGATTATAAAATTAATCCTTTTGCAAGAAAAGAAGAGGATTTGATTCAAAAGGAATCTGTAATTGCTGAAAAACCAAAAATGGTTAAACCTGAAATTGTCAAACCCCAAGTTGCTCCTCAAAAATCTCATGTCCAAAGCAAAAAAAGTGTTTGTTGAACACAATGACGAGGTCATTATCGAGGATGTGTTTGAACCAGAGATTATACACAAGAATAAGAACATTCCCAGTTCTAATCATATTCTATGCTAACCTCACGAATTTGAGGATGCAGTGTATGGTTCACACAAACCTCAAGAGAAAAAGGAAAATTCAAAGAAAGTGAACTCTATGAAGGCAAAGAAGTCAGTTAAACCGAAAATTTCTGATGAGGATTTAATGCGTTTCATTAATCCTTCTAGTTCTAAGCCATCTGCTGCTAGAGTTTTTAAGTTAAAAGGAATGGACACAATGTTCACTAAAAAAGATATTCCATTTAGTATCATTAAGCCTGAGCTAATTGAGAGTGTTTTTGTCAATGAAACTTCAAAAATTCAAGAACTTGAACGTGTGTATGCTCAAACAAAAGCATCAGTCTCATCTGATCCATTGACTAAGGCACAACAATTTTTAAAGCAAGCTAAGAAGATTAATTTTGTTAAGTCAACTGGAACAGATACACTACAAAGTTTTTCAAACAATTCTAATTTAGATTTTTATTTAAAGAAGAAATCTGAATTAACTAATGAGTTTGCTAAGAGCATGACTAAGAATGTGAGTCATCATCAATCATCTATTCCAATTTCTTCTAAACATCACCATGTGGACATGCGAACGTGTTTCTTATGCGGTCAACAAGGTCATGTTGTGAGAAATTGTAATCAACAAAACTTTCAAAATCTTCATCCTTTTATCAAGGACAAATCTAAACCAATTCCAGTGGTTAAGGAGATTCTGAAACGACCAATGTCGTATGCTGATGATACTCATATCTTGTTCTCTAATGTGAATCCTCGGAAGGTGTTTCAGATCAATGAGACACATGGTCAAGTGAAACCAAAATTCATTCCAACTGAACCTTTATGTCAAAACAGGAATTCAAACATTGTTCAGGCAGCTTATTTAAGACGAAAGTCTAAGAAGCCAGTAACTTATTCCCAAGTGGCGGAACAACAATTGAAAACTGTTAAAGTTAATGATCAAAGAGAAAACCAAAAGGTGCCCAAGACTGAGGCCTGGGCTGCCTTTTTGAACTAATCACTTTTGTTTATGTGTAGGGTTCATCCAAGACCATTTCTGGTGAAAACTGGATCATGGATAGCGGATGTTCTCGTTATATCACCGGAAATCTTGACCTATTAACCAACGTAAGAAATATTCAAGGTGGTTATGTAGCGTTTGCTGGGAACTCTGGGGGTATGATCACATAAGAGGGTGATGTTTCAAATGGTCATATTACATTTGAAAAAGTAAATTATTGTGACAAGGTTGATCATAACTTATTGAGTGTATCGCAGATTTGTGATAAAAGGTACACTACAATATTTACTAACAAAGAGTGTCTTATCTTGAAACCGGGTTACGTGATTCCCGAGGACATGGTTGTCATGCAATCACCACGATCAAATGATATTTATGTCTTAAACATGAGTTCGAAGATATCAACATCAATCGAAACATGTTTTGTCTCGAAAGCAACCGAGAAAGACTCGATTCTGTGGCATCGAAGAATGGGTCACATTCATGTTAGAAAGATGAATTATTTAATGGCAAATGACTTAATTGAGGGTGTCTCACTAAAGAACTTTAAGTTATCTGATCACTGTGTTGCATGCAAGAAGGGCAAGCAGAAGAAGAAGACACATCCATCTAAGTTATTGAATTCCATTAATACTCCTCTTGAACGACTTCATATGGATTTGTTTGGTCCAGTGAATCGTGTGAGTATTTCTGAAGACTGGTATTGTCTTGTCGTGACAGATGATTATTCAAGATATTCATGGGTGTTGTTTATGAGTTCAAAAGATCAAACACCTGTTTTGGTACAAAACCTTATTACCAAGATCGAATCACTTTACAAACAAAAGGTGAGGAGAATCCGGTGTGATAACGGTACTGAATTCAAAAACACTATTTTGGATTTCTTTTGTATTCAAAAGGGAATTCATCGAGAATATAGTGCACCTTATGTACCACAACAAAACGGTGTTGCTGAAAGGAAAAATAGAACTCTGATTGAAGCTGCACGTACAATGCTTGCCGATTCAAAGCTTCCTATTCAATTTTGGAATGAAGCAGTGAACACAGCTTGTTATACACTTAATCGGGTTCTAACAGTTAAGCGACTCAAGAAGACAAGCTATGAAATATTGAATAACAGAAAACCTAATTTAAAGTACCTGGAACCATTTGGGTGTCCGTGTACAATGTTGAAGAAGGATTCGGGTAAATTTGATGAAAAGGCTATCGAAGGTTATTTCTTGGGCTATGCGTCCCCAAAGAAAAGAGTATTTAATTTTACATATGGCTGTGTTGAAGAATGGTACCATGTGGACTGTCAAAAGTACACAACTCCTCCTCAAGGGAAAGGTCCAGACTGGATGTTTGACTACGATAGTTTATTTAATTCGTTTACTCCTTCGACTGATCACATCGATAAAGATCTGGTTAGAGCTTACTTTGAAGAACAATTGAACATTCCAAGCTCTTCAAATTCTAATGCAAATGAAGTTCAACCCGATGCTACAACTGAAGATTCTCAAGTTGTTCCTCCAGTTGTTATTGATAGTGCCTCTACCTCTTCCAATGATGATCAAGCTGAGATTCAAGTTATCGATCTTGATTGTGATAATGTCTCATCTCCCGAGTTGGGTGAACATTACACTAATTTATTTGACAATGTTGTTGTTCCTGAAAATCCTACTCTTCGGATTCATGGATATCATCCACAGGACAATATCATTGGAGAACTTGATGTGGGCGTTCGTACACGTCATCAAGTAACTTTGTCAAGCGACAATAACGTATTGTGTGCTTACACTAATTTACACTCTTCGGGAATTGTGAATATTGCTAAATTCAATTGCTTTCTATCTCAAGTTGAGCCAACAACAGCTCGTAAGGCACTTGAAGATCCTTCTTGGGTAGAAGCTATGCAAGAGGAATTACAGCAGTTTGCACGATTGGGTGTTTGTGATTTAATAGACAAACCTACTAGAGTCAAGAAAGCTATTCCGACTAAGTGGGTATTTAAATGTAAAAAGGACGATCGAGGGGTGATTGTCAGAAACAAAGCACGTCTAGTGGTGCAAGGTTTTCATCAGCAAGAGGGTATTGATTATACTGAGGTATATGCTCCAGTTGCAAGATTAGAGTTGATTCGAATCTTTCTGGCTTATGCTGCTTACAAGAATATCAAGGTTTATCAAATGGATGTCAAAAGTGCTTTTCTCAATGGTGAGCTACATGAGGAAGTGTTTGTTCAACAACCACCTGGTTTTGAAGATCCTGATTATCCTGACCGTGTTTACTATTTAAAAAAGGCCATGTATGGTTTACATCAAGCCCCGAGAGCTTGGTATGGCACACTCGCCGACCATCTGACGGATAATGACTTCAAACGAGGAACTGTTGACTGCACTTTATTTCATAAAACTGTTGGTGATGATCTTCTTCTAGTCCAGATTTATGTTGATGATATTATATTTGGGTCTACAAACGACACTTTATGTAAGGAGTTCGAGAAGTCCATGCAAACAAAGTTCGAAATGAGCTCGATGGGAGAGATGAATTTCTTTTTAGGGCTGCAGGTTCATCAATCTGATAAGGGAATCTTCATTCATCAGACTAAGTATGTGAACGACGTCTTGAGCCGATTCAAGATAACTGCCGGAAAAATCCCTTCAACTCCTCTTCCAGTGGGTCACAATTTATCACCGGATGAATTTGAGGATACTGTTGATCTGACCCTTTATCGTGCTATGATTGGTTCTCTAATGTATTTAACTGCTTCTCGACCCGACATAATGTTTGCTGTTTGTGTGTGTGCTAGGTACCAAGCTAGTCCCCGAGTGACTCACCAGGCAGCAGTCAAGCGTATTTTGCAATATCTACGGGGAAATCCTGACATCGGGTTATGGTACCCCAAAGATAATTCTTTCGATTTTACCGCCTACTCAGACTCAGATTATGGAGGATGCAAGATCAACTTCAAATCAACGACTGCAGGATGTCAATTCTTAGGAAACCGGCTTGTTTCCTGGCAGTGTAAGAAGCAGACAACGGTCTCTACTTCAACCGCCGAAGCTGAATATGTTGCAGCCTCGAGTTGCTGTTCCCAGGTTCTATGGATACAACAACATCTTCGCGACTACGGTTTGAAGTTTCTTACTACTCCCATCTTGATTGATAATTCTGCTGCTATAAGTATCACCAAGAATCCCGTACAACATTCCAAAACTAAACATATCGAGATTTGATATCATTTTATACGGGATTGCTATGAAAAGAAATTAATTGATCTTGACAAAGTACACACAGATTTTCAAAAAGCCGATCTATTTACCAAAGCGTTTGATAAAACACGTTTTACTTTTTTGCTTGGTTTAAATGGATTGAAGATCCTTGCTGAGATCCTAAAATTAGGATAATTATCTTTTAATTGCTTTATAAATTTAGTCTTATTTTTTTTATGTTTTATATTTTAGGGGTGAAAAGTATAGAAAATACAAAAAGAATGTGCTTTCGTTTGTATAGATAAAATCCAAAAACATTAAAAATTTTCAAAATTCAAAAAATATTGTGATTTCTGTTCTGTAATGCTTTCCTTTTAAATATCAAGAAAAACCAAAAACATTTTAAAATTTTGAAAAACCAAAAAGAATGTGTTTTATGTTTTGTACAGAAAAATCTGAAAAACCAAAAATATTGTGTTTTAAAGTTTGTATAGAGAAAATCCAAAAAGATTTTTAGATTATTTTCTCGCTGAAAATTATGTCGGTTATTTAAGTTTGTGAAGCATGCTTGCATGTCTTGGTCCTATAATTCACTTGTAGATTGAAGGATAGCCATTTATTTATTAACTTAAGTTAACTGGGGCGATTAAATTTATCTTTAGTTTGTTTTTATGCTCCTCAAAATATTGAGTTTTTGAAGCAAAAAGAGAAAATGATAGTACATTGATTATTTTGACCCCAAGTTCAGCAAAAAGTAAGCTTAAAAGACTGTGTGCTTAATTGCATTGGTGCATTGGTAGGTCTTGAAATAACCAGTAGAGTAAAGTATTTGATATAAACATAAAGAAACGCCAAATTGAAAGGGGTATTAGTCTCTAGCGAAAGTCTTGGTGAGGATGGCAGAAATGTAATAACCAGTCATACTCAAGCCTTATATTTGTTGATCACCCAAAAATCAAATAAAGCAAATAACAAGCGTTAAGTTTCTGGATATTGTGAGTCTTTATGCGGTTTAACCATCTGGGTATTCATATGCACGAATATTTCACTCGCTTTCTAGAGCAAACCCAAAGTCATTAAACTTGATCACTGCTGTACCTCGTACAATTTACATTACTGACTTGATCAAATCCGCTGTTAGTCATACAAATTGTTCCTCCCTTGCGTGCATCTTAATACCATTAAGAAACGGACCCCAGGGGATACAATGTATGTGAGCCGACAGATAGACTCGTGCATACTCACTCATAGTAAAGGAAACTTGATGCATTGCTCAAAATTTCTACAATTGGTATCAAAAATTTTGATCAACAATATAATGGTTTAAGTCAAGTTGGGGTGATTTGGCAAAAATCAAACTACGCTTGAACCGAGATTAGAGGCTGATGATTTCTGATATTCTGTGCTCTAATTGAACTATTTAATCATATCACAAAAATACTTGAATGTGTGTTATTAGATTTATGTGGACAACAATACCAATGACCTACTTATCGTCAGTCATAATATCGCTGAAATATAAAACTGTGATGGAAGGGCAATTTGATCAATATGATTCTCTGCTCAAACTCAACAAAATTACAAAAATATGTACTGCTTTTGATAAAATCTTTGAAAAATACAAAAGGATTGTCTATTTTTAATAGTTCGGATATTTTTCTGAAAATACATTCTTTAATTCTTTAATTTTTACAAAATACCAAAAATATTTCCGTTTTCTTTATACAAAATATTTAAATAAAATTTAAGTTAAGTTTCGGTAATCTGAAACAATTTTAACGTATTAGGTTGTCAGGATATAAGGATTTCTCGATAATTTAACTTATTGATTTATTTCATTAATTTATTCATTTATTTATTTAATTTAAAATTAAATAAAAAGGTTTTAATTCGTTAAAATCCATTCGTTATTTATGGATAACGAACTAGGTGATTCCTTAGCGAACTAGCATCTGGTTCGCTAACCTAATTCGCTTCCGCACTCTGTAACGAATCATCCCTTCGTTATACATATTTAACGAATCATGACACGAATCGTGTCTTGATTCGCTATCTTTAATTTAACGAATCACATTGTGATTCGCTAACATAAGGTAACGAATTGAGTTAGCGAATGGGCTAATTCGCTAATTTTTAACTTAAACGAATTGTCTGATTCGTGCAAGCTGTACCTAGGGTTTCGTGTTTCGCTATATAAGACAAGATAACGAATAGGATTCCACTGTTCGTCTTCTTTCTTCATATTTCAGAAACTGTTCAAATTCTCTCTGATATTTTCAATCTTTGTGTTTGAACATTTCAAAGATTAATTTGAGTGTCTAAGGTATACATGTCTTTGGCGATATCATTTTCATCAACAATGACATTGATTTGATTGTTTAATTATGTAATTTTAGAGGTTTAAGGGTTTTGAACTTCTGAAACCATTTTGATATAATTTATGTTTTTAATTGTCTGATTTTGATATAATTTTGATCGGAATCTCTTTCCGATACCCTTGGTGAACTCTAATCATCTTTTGATTATTGTTTGCTGGGTTAATTATGATTATGTGTTCTTGATGGTTACTGTTGGTTCGTTGATCATTAGTACACTTAGGTAATGAGTCTCAATCTCATTCACCTACATTTACCAATGTGTTTCCGAGCTCAACGAGTTGATTATCGTGATAGTTCAACGATTATTATGGCCAAATTGAATCTGGGTTACTATGTTGACTATTATTGTTCTTGATAATTTTGATTTTGACTTAGTGGAGTCAAAGAAAAAGTCATAATTTTGACCATTCGTTAGTCTTAGCGAATTGGAACTGTTTCGTGTCCAATTCGTTAAGATTTCCCACGAACTAGCTTAGCGAATAAGACGTCACACGAATCAGAGTTTGATTCGTTTAAAATATAACGAACTAGAGTTTAGTTCGTTAATTTAATTAGTGATTCGCTAAGTCCAGTTTGTTAAGTTATTTACTTGATAGCGAATTGCCTGATTCGTTATCTTTGTATAACGAATCAGTGTGATTGTTTAACGAATGACATTTAAAAAAAAAATATTAATTTTATAAATTAATTAACTAAATTGAATATTCAATTAATTTAATTAAAGGTTTTAAATCGTCGAATATGCGTAACTAGAGTAAATACATTTATCTTTTGAATATATACGGTGATCTCTATTCTCATATACGTGTTATTTATACAGTAAATCATGGCTGAACAAGAACAACCACAGGAACAACCACAAGTACAACCACCACAACAAGCTGAAATGGTCTTATTACCGTTCGATAAGAAGCACAACATCTGTGCTTATGTCGATCATGATGTGGCTGATTTAAGGACGTTCGGAGCGATGTTGAATTTCTTACGCCGTTCGAAGATACATTATGCAATCACTGCTAAACCTAAGGTGTATCTTAGTATAATCAGGCAGTTCTGGAACACAGCGATATATGTTGAGGAAAATAATTGGGTTAAAGCTACAATTAATCAACTTCCGATCACGATTGATGTTGAGGTCATTCGTCGGGTACTTCAGTTTGACGACAGTGACGATTACCCGAGTGAGTTTGACAGAATGCTGGTCAGGGGCTTATTTACAAGATTAAATTATGGGGGTGATATTCGTCGGTCCATGTTGAACAAGAATGGTTTATGCCCACCTTACAAGTATTTGCTGCATGTCTAGCTTCATTGCTTGAGTGGACGCCACGGTGGTTTTGATGAATGTAGACTGAGCTTACAATCGGCGTTTGTTGCTTTAATTCTGAACAAGCCATTCAACTATTCAGAACTCATCTTTGATCATTTGAAAGAGCAAGTTCAGCAAACTCAACCGACAAAGAAGTTCTTGATGTATCCACGCTTTCTACAATTAATTATTCAAGATTTGATACCGGATTTGGTGATTGATCGATCGTTGGTGAATGATGTTCTTGATATGGAACATATGAAAGCCGAAACGGTGCATCGGATGTTAATTTATCGAAAGGATAAGCCACAGGACAAAAGGATGATTGGCCATATAATCAACCCTGATTATGTATGTCCTCCTAATGAGCGCTGGATCCATGATGACTCGGATTCCGAGCGTGAAGGGGGAGAAGGTGGGAACAATGATGGTGGGGATGATGATGGTAACGATGGTGATGATGGAGCTGGTGAGCGAGCTCTGAAAGAACAACAAGATGCAGTTGATGCTGCTCTAGCTGCCACCATAAAAGCTCAGCAAGAACGAAAAAGAAAAGGCAAGGCTGTAGCAACTGATGAGCCACCTAAGAAGCCCCGTGTGTCCTCTGAGGCTGGTGTAATTATTGGTGCACCACCACCTCGTCAATCAACTACTCAAAGCTCGGCGGTGCCGCTAACTACTAGCACCCCGATGCTCATATTAACAACGACGATGGTGTCACATGAGAGGCTCGGCTTAATTCCTCAAACGGCGTTGACCGAGATGCCGAGGCCTCCAGCTGTGTTGTCAACCGTTTCTTCCACAACTACAATGGGACCTCCTCCTCTGCCAACAACTACATTTCCTCCATCTCTGCCTAGTGATGTCTCTTTCATGAGAATCACTCGGCCTCAGGGTCCTATTCAACCAGTTCATCCATCTGTTTACAATTTGTCACCTGGACGTCAAACAGAAATGTTGCTTAATCTGTTACACTTATATGAAAACCAAATGGCAGCTGACCGACTCAATCAAGAACGACTCATGGAGAATCAAAGAAAAATGATGAGTTACATTTCGTTTTGTCAGAAGGAGACCAAGTCGCTGCGTGCGATTGTTGAGTCTCAGGGGGTGAAATTAAAAGAACAAGATGAGTTAATTTTACAATTAACTTGTAAAGATGATGCCCTCAAGAAACTCAAAAATGACGATGATGATCCTGACGAGTCTGATGCAGGAGGTGAGCCTAAACAATCACATGGTTCATCCTCTGGTGCTGGGGTGAGTGGCGCTGATGATTCAAACAAGCAGATAATCGCATTTCAAGATCCAACAGCTGCCAAGCCGATAGAGATGATTGAGGCTAACACGGTAATATTTATTGATGAATTGGGGATAGTTAGAAGTATGGTGAACAGAGATGAGATACAGATCGGTGAGTTTATGGTTAGATCTTTGACAAGGGAGCAGATCTCTATTCTACTTGGGCTAAATGACGATCAGATGACTACATTAGAGACTGAGCCCGATGTCGAAGTGATCAATGAGGAAGAAATGGAAGATGATCCAGTATTTATGAATACAGAATTTATTTATGAGAACGAGGAGATCGAAATGGAGGATGTTACTGCTGAAGAGTACCCGGACTTGTATCAATACGCAAATGTTGATCAAGGTGCTCCGGTATTTCATGAAGACGTAATTAAAGAAACTGAGGACGATTTGGAGAAGATTGTGCAGCGAACGGTTCCTTCACTCAAAGAAGTGACTGATGATGACATTGAAAGATGGTTCAAACGCCAGAAAGTGGGTAAGATCATCAGTGCTTTTCGGTATGTAGATAAAGAAAGAAAAGATACTGCTGCTGCTTGGATTGAGGCAAATCAAATGACTACCTTCAAGACAAATTCAAAGGTACATAGTGACATTGTCTCCTGGCTCTATGATTCAGACCTTAAGGTATGTATTGTGAAATGGGAAAAAGGTGTGTAATATTACGAGAGGATAATGGATGTGTTAACATTACCGCGTTGGGATATACGCACCCTCGCGAGACGTCCATTTATCAATCGTGGGGGCAACCGAACTGCTGAGTGGTTTCATCAACACTTACTGTTCGAGGTCAATCATGGCTTCAAGTTCTTCAAGCCCCAGGTCCGAAGACGTAAACGTACTGATGAGATTGATCCTAGGACTGGCTGGAAGAAACTTGTTTTGAAAGTGAAGCCACCAAAGACAATGAAAAGAGTTCCTGTGAAGACAATGCCGCAAAATATTTATCTGTCTTTCAACCGTTGGTACTACGAAAATCGTACTGGCGAGGCCGTTATTTTTCGTGGTCGAGGACTACAGACTGAGCTCATCAAGATAATCGATCCGATGTGGTTGGTTAATTTATCAGAGACAGACAATGACGTGCTACATAGGAAGCAAATCTTGTTTGAACGCCAAGAAGATTACGACCTGGCTATGCAATTCGAACGTGTTGTTCGTGTATGCCATAAGCACGGGATTCATAGTTGCAGAGATTGGGAGACAAAGCGTTTCAAATAAGTTAAAGACAAAGAGCTCAAGACGAGGGGGTGTCTGTTAGTGCACGGTTTTGCGTCTCGAGTCTTTGTAATTATCGTTAATGTTTATTTGATTGTTTTAATGTAATATTTAATGTTTGTTTATCTAATTCGTTATGTTATGTCTAGTTCGCTAGGAATGTTAGCGAACTAAGACTAGTTCGTTAAGGTTAAGTCTAGTTCGCTAGGAATGTTAGCAAACTAGGACTTTATAATGTATTCCCTCCTGATTCGTTAGGGGATGTTAACGAATCAGGGGGTGGTTCGTTAAGTTAATTTAAGTTAACGAAGGGGAAGCTGGTTCGCTAGGGGATGTTAGCGAACCAGATCGTCTTCTATAAATAGTGAACCACTGTTCACTTGTAAATAGTTGAAGTTTTGAGAGAATTAACATTATTCAGAAATATTTTAAGTATTCTCTCTCTCTCAAGCTTCACATTAATCTTATATTGATAATATATACATTACATAACAATCAAACTGAGGTTAGAAAGAGTTAGATCCGTATAATCAATATCAACATATAGATCTGGATCAGATCTAAGTTATTGATTAGAACGAGTGTAAGACAGGGGATCAAACAATTAGTGTGATATCAAATTGATTACTGTTACCAAGACACACGAATTATTACATGAAGAATACCCTACACCTTGAGATATTCCTACAATTCAAGTTTATATAGAAGTTTTCGCCTTAGATTTTCCTAGATAATTTCTATCGAGACACATCAAGTTTAGACTAGATCTTGTATAAAATGACGCACCGATATCTAGATCTTCGTATAGATTGGCGTCATTAGAAAAACAAAATCTATTCAAACAAATCCTGGAGCTGGAACTGAACAAACTGACCATTAAAATTCGATGCCCATTAATGAGAATTGATGATCTATTTGATTAGTTTCAAGGTGGACCTGATCCATACCCGAAGATCGATCTACCGACTAGAAATTAATAGAAGAAGACCTTCTAAAGACATTTAGAAACACGATAGGGCCGTTATAAGTTTGTAAGTCATACTGGTTTGATTGACAAATAAGTCGTAATGTTCCTGAATAGGATATGCAAATCCTACTTGGATGACATAAGCATATTTATTCACAAACCATTCAAATTCATAAACAACACTTTTTGAGAATAGTTAAAGGTAGAAATTCTCTAAGTATCATTTATGGATTTGATAAATTCATTGTATTGGACACATAATCAGAAATAAAGGTATACATGTAAAGATTGAAGCAATTGAGGATTTGGAGACACCAAGGTTTCCTATCGAAGTGCGACAATTTTTAGGCCTTACTAGGAATTATTGGAGATGTGTAGTTAAGATTAGCTTGACCTTTGATGACATTAACCCGAAAGGATAAGAAATATGCCTGAAACAATAAGATGAGAGGAAGCATCTCAATTACTAAGCCAAAACTTTGTATGCACTATCTTGCCCCTCCCAGAAGGAGCACATAGATTTGTAGTGATTGTAGTGTTTTATGCTTAGGTCTTGTATGCATGCTTATGCAGAAAGACAAAAGATAATAGTCTATGCATCATGATGACTCAATGTGCATAAGAAGCATTATACAACTCACATTTTAGAGCTCGGAGTTATTGTTTTTACTCTTAAGACCTGAAGACGCCCTCTTTATGGAACAGAGTGTATGGACTACACCAACCATAATAGTATTCTATGTATCGTAAATCAAATAGAGCTTAATATGAGACAACCCATTGAAGTAGACTTACTCAATTATTACAATTGGGTTATTTGTTACCACGATGGTAAAATGAATATTGTAGCTGATGATTGAGTAGAAAAGAAAAGTCTTCACATATATGTACGTTGGGATTAACGTTACAATCATGCCTTAAAACTTAGATTAGAGATGTTCAAAACACTGAAGAAACAGAAATCTAAGATGATCGAATAGAGTTTAGATGCCTTGATATAAAAATTTATGTGAATTAGTATCAGACGAACGCGTAAGTTTAAATGCTCAATTCATCATAGATTTCATAAACGAAGTCCCACAAACACCTAAGTAAGCACGACACTCTCTAGGTAATAGCAAAACGATTAGTTCATTCTCTAACCATTAGGAAAAAGATAAGATGGAGAATTGATTCCTAACGGAAAGAATGCTAGAGTAATCTTGTAAGGTAAGTTGACAATTATGGTTTCGGAACATGATTGTGAATTTACATGTGCATTTGAACTCTAATATGGCTTTCTATGCCAAGGATTGGGTTAACTCTCCAAGAATCTATGAAATACTTGCCTACCATTGGCTTATTTTCTGTAAGCAATTATCTTCCAGCGTTACAATTTTCCATTAGGAGCCGTATATGGAAATAAAATTTTCAACCATCACATTACTAAGCTAAGCTAGAGGGAAATTGAGTCTTCATTATATTGGACTCTTTCTAAATCGCCAATCGAGCTGGTCCAATTGTGTGTAGGCTCGAATTACCTCCGGCAATAAGTAGAATAAGTGACACGTTCCATGTATTAAATTTAAGGAAATGTCTATATGAAAAATCGCTAATCATTCCTATTAACAAAAGTTCGTATGAACATCGTGTTTCAATTCATAGAAGAACATGCATAAGTTATTAATAAGAACATTCATAAGCTTAGGCGAAATTGAATCAAGTTAGTCAAAGTCAGGTGAAATATAAGACTTGGTCCTGAGTTCACTTGAGAATGTCTACAGCAGATGAAAATAATATACCTTCATCTATCTCTGGTAAGATCAGACTCGAGTACTACCTCCTAAAATTTTGGGAAGAAATTTCTTAAAGGAAGGGAGAATGTGACATATGGCAAAAATTTATCACTAATATAATCTCGATTAGCAATAAAATTTCGTCATTATGAGAAAAAACTTCTTTATTAGTGATATAGACGTTTCAAAGTCAACAAAAAGTGCAAAAATCGTCACGTAACGAGCCTGACGTGAAATAACCTCGGGTAACGAGTCAAAAATTAAATAAATCCTTAAAGGGGCTAAATGATCTTGAAAAATTAAAATACTTATTAAAGTAGTCGAGACAATGTATAAACTTAATTTTAGAAGGCTCGAATCACAAAAATTGAAAAATAAGTAACCAAGTGTCGGTGGACGACCCGGTAAGGACCCAACGTCAACAATTTCCAAAAATTAGTTTCTTAGGCTTGTATTATCAAGAATCCAATTTAGTTCAAAGTCTGACAAAAATTATTAGAAACAGGATTCTTTTGATTAGCTAAAATTCGTTAGACGTTAAAACGGAAACCTAAGATTATTGTTTAAACACCTACTTACTAAACCAAACCCATGTGCCATCACCCATTGTTTTCTCGAAACCAACACACATGTCACTTGCAATCATTACCTAATCATTATATCTTTTAGAAACATGTGCGTTGTAACATTCTCATCCATACACCTTTCACCCCAATGATTACCCTAATCATTACCCTTATGTGTTGTCATCACCTATACCATTCATTTCTCAAAACCACTCCTTCTTTGTCTCTATATATACACAACACAAACACACACACTAAAAATTCAAATATTAAACACACACATACATAATCATAATCAATAAATCATGGAGGTTTAAATCAAGAATAAAAATCAAGAAAACTAGGAAGAAATTAAGGAAGAAGAACACCATTCTCACACCCACTACACTCTCAATATTATCTTTAGATCTTCAAGTTCACAAGTAAGTTTTGTTTATGAGTTGATTTCTTGGGATTAGGTGTTCTTGAGATTGAGATTGAACTTGAAAGTTTGAAATTATGGATATTTATGTGTGTGTATGTGAGCGTATGTATGTATGTGTGTGTAATAGGACGGATTAAACCCACTTATACATGCATACATTCATCTTGAAGTTCATATTTGATTGTTAAAGATTAATTAGAAGCATTGTGAAAATTTGATATTTAGGTTTTATCAAGGAGGAACTTGATGTTAGGGTTTGTTGTAAGAATGAGATTTGGATTGATTGTTGATCATTAGCTTGTTAATATGGACTTGAATTATTGAAGAATTATTGTTAGAGATACACAAAACAAGAGTTTATTAATAAGTGAAAAATTGGGAATTTTTGGATATTGGATTAATTAAGGGTTTTGGATCGATTATTGAATCAAAAGTGTTATGGAATGCTTTAATTGAAAGTAAGATAGGATACATGCAAGGGTCAATAGTTGAAACTTAAAGAATAACAAAGATAGTTAAAGTTGCTAAATAGGGAAACTTTAATTTAAGAAAAGTTGAATTTTGGATTTTGATGTGAATACATGATATGAATGTGTTCAATATGAGATTAATAACAACTATGAACTAAGATAGGATACATGATTAAATGATAGATTACTTAACACATTGATGGAACTAGCAAACAACTTACTAAATAAGGAAATTTTGTTGAATGATAAATTGAAAGAACAAAATTGGATAGAACACTTAGGGTGTATGAAACCCTAACAAACTAATTGAATGAATTAAACTTATAATTGTACTTAATCAAAGTGGGAATATTGAATTGGATAGAATTATCAAAAATTAATAGTTACTATAATAGGAAACGTTGTTAGTTAAACACTTAGTACATTCATAATTTGATTGGTTAATGAACTACTTGAACTTATACATAAATGACATTATGATTTGAACCTGGACATTTAGGTACTAATATGATATTTTTTCATATAAAAATAACAAAACTTGATTAGTTACATTATTAATAAACTTAGAATATGAACTGCAAACTTAAAAATTGGGTTAAGCGTGTCTTGCGAAATGATTTGATCAAAACTGCAATTTATGGTGAATTATATGTCATTATATGTTTTATTAGTTCATAAGATGATTAGTGTAGACTTGTTCAAATTATTTGACTTGTCGGTAACATAAACGGTCGAAAAATCGGCTTTTTAAACAAAACCGACACAACTCTTAGGGATTGTTTTAGAGCAGCCACTAAATTTGTAAAATACTCATATATATAAAATAAGTTAATATATGAGAAGAGGACAAGATAACAAAACTTAGTCCTAAATGGTTCATGTCGCGAAAACCGACACAAAAACGTTAAAAAGTTGCAACTTTAAGAAAATATTAACGAAAATAAAAATAACATAACTGGTAAAGTAACTTCTAAAAATTGACTAATATGTATGAAACAAGTATCTTTCAAGATATAAAAATGGTGTTTTATAGAAAAAGCCGAACGGTTCATTTTTAAACGCGAAACCGACAAAACCTATGAAAAATAATAAATTAATATTTTCTTTCCAGCAACTGAAACTTTAATATTTTATTATAATTGTATATTTTATTTGCTTATTAAATTATTTAGCTATTAAAGCAATAGTTAACGAAAACCGAACTAGATGTATCCGTTAACTTAATAGAAACTTACTTGCTTTTGTGCTTGTGTGGACATTAGACTAAGATTATTAAAAAAAAACTCTTATAAACAAAAACTCAAGCTATGTTTCAGGTCCCCGATTTCAGGTAGATCTTTACAAAATCAAGTATTAACTCACACAGATAAATGTGTCGACAAGGGAGTTAATGACGGGTTGCTATTTTTAGAAAGATAACGGTTTGTTAAAAGCGGAATCAATAACAAACTGGGTAGTTGCTGAAAAATAAATCAAATGGTAACTAACACAGTCAAGATTCACTTAAAAGATTTCCACTCATATAATGTTCATCATACAAACGGTAATCGATTTAGGTTTTCTTGAAGGGAAAGCTATTTCCGTACAATTCTATTCAGCCGTCTGTTTTTCTGTCTCTCTTGAGGTGTGACCTAATTATTCCTTTTATAGTCCTGACACCTCAGGATAGCTGTCATTCCTTCTTGAAACCCTAAATATATCGTACATACTAAAATTACATATTCAAATTAATCCTAAGTGTAAAACAAGTGTTCCGGGTAGGCTTTGTAGAAGTAAACTTCTCCGAGTAGACTGTGTGCTCTGTCTGCCTTGTTATACTTGGTAACCTTGAAGTGTGCCCGGGAACAGTTTTCCGGGTATGCTTTACTTAGAGTATTTTACAAGAGAAAATACTCACCAAGTAGACTTCAATCTTCCTGATTATATCAGAGTTTGCCCGACATAACCTTACTAGCAACCTTGTTCTTCAATGATCCCTTCAACTCTTTGCTTGTAAATAGCTTATTAGCAAAGTGTGCTTGGTAGCACTGTACCCTCTTGAGTTGAACCTTGCCCGATGATACTTAAGATAATTCATTATACATCAAAGCATACTTGGACCACTGTATTATTAATGAATACCTTGCCCGGTCTTCCAATCACTTGGTTTCATGAGCTTGGTTAGCCAAGAGCTTACTCTGAAGTAAACCTTACCCGGCTATGAAGAACAGAACTGCTTGATATAGTGAACTTTGCCCGGGTATAAACTAAAGAGTGAACCCTGCCCGGATATCCACTAAAGAAGACTTCTAAATAAAAAAAACTTGCCCGATAGGCAAAATATAATGCCCGGCTAAGTAAAACCTTGCTCGGAAGTCTAAGGTGTGCCCGGTTCCATACTTAGTCATTTCTGGGGAGGTTGAGAAGATTCCAATCTTCAATCTAATCAGTTTTGGGTCAAATCTTGACTCAACAATCTCCCCCTAGATTGGAACACCTCAGCTATCCCAAAACACTTCTACAGTTACTTACACATGGATGAAAATACATATCAAATTCAAAGTCAAATTACATAAACAAAAACATAATCAAATTACATAATCAAATTCTGTCAGAAGATATTACAAAGTAAATCCTAAGCTAAATATTCTTCATTTTAGCCAGAGGTGCTTGTTTAGGCATGGAAAGTCCAATTTTTCTTCCTCTCTCAAGATTCTCAATAGTTCTGATTGCTTAGCACTTGTAGGCCTTTGCCTCTCTTTATAATCAGAAAGATGCAGTGCTGCAATCAAAGTAATTTGCCATAGATTGAATTTTCTGAAGTCATTTTTAGAGAAAATATTCACAATCTCTCCATTTTCCATCATAACATTCAGATGTTCAGTTCTGGAGTCATAAAATACCCCATTTGGCATAACACTGTAGTTGACTGAAGGATTGTTGGCCTTTACTTCAGCCTTAATGAAAGGTTTATCCATCTTCATTTGTATCTGCTTTGTTTTCTCTTGAGAAATTATTGACATTTTCCTTTTCTTTGTTAAGTTATGTTTCGAAACAAACGATGTTGTCATGTTGCAGATTGTCTTTACTTTGGATTTCCCTTTCATTGTCATTTTAGAAAGATCCATCATCTTTCTGGATAATTCCTTGTTCATTGCTTCAAGAGATTGAGCAGTTCCTTTCTTCTCGTTCAACTGTAGTTCTTTCATTTTCTTGAAGTTGCTCAAAATCTCTTTTCTTGTCATGACTTTTACTGATTCAAAGGGAATCCCGTTTTTCACCAGAAATTTTGGTTTTCCACCAAACTTGCACAAGACCTTTTGAATCTTCATTTCTTCTTCCAATTCATCTTTCATTTTTAAACCTTTCAATTCAATGTCTTGAACAGTCTTTTCTTCACTCAAAGCTTTTAAAATTTTGTCAATAACAGTGTCTAGTTTCTCTTTTACCTCTGTCTCTAGTTCTTCTTGCTTAATCAGCTTGAGCAGAGAAACTAGCACTTCATTTGGAATTTCTTTATCATTTAAGCAATTGTCAATTACTTCTTGTGGGACTTCCTTCTAATTTTCATTCTTCACTTCATCCCTTAGCTTTTTCTCATCTTCAAAGAACTTCATCAAAATGTCTTGTTCTTCAAAATCTTTATCAATCATCATTTGATTTAGAAATTCTTTGTCATGAATTTCTGTCATTCTTTGCACATAGACCCTTTTGGCTTCTACTTCAGATTCATCTCTAAGATTGTTGACTGTTCTTTTGATGAGTTAACAATCTGATTTTTATCACCATCTAGAACAATTTCTTTCCCTTTTAGTTTCTTTCTTTCTTCAAGTATTTTCCTTTCATCTTCTGGAACTTTGTTAGTTTCAGTATCTGAACTATTTTCTTCATAGATTGAAAGAAGCTTTAACGAATTCTCCCTTGTTTTGGGGCAGCTGAGGTCTTCTCAACCTCAGACATTAGGGTTTGAACTCTGTTGGTGCATTTTGTGACCGTCGCTATGCAATTCTGATCAGCGGAACGCCACAGGCCAAGTTAGCACAACTTCGCCTTAGGCGAAGTTAGAACAACTTCGCCAACGGCGAAGTTAGGACAACTAAGTCCCCCCGGGGCGTCGCCAATCGATACGAGATCCGCACGAGGTCTAGGAGTGCGGAATCTTCCTAGACTCGTTTATTGGTGTAAAGATGAAGAACACAAACACGTACACGAACAAATACAAGAACGGGATAAACAAATCTGCAGATTCTTATATAATAATCAAAACACGTTACATACCGTAACCAAACAGAAAACACGACTGACCCGAGGTGAGCTCTACCTCGGGTCGTCTCACACGACTCTCCTTGTCTCTTACTCTCTCTAAAAAAACAAACTGCTCAAAACACACACTCTCTGAATTACTGGATTACTAAAACTAAACAAGACACACGTATATATATAAAACATTCTCGGGCCTGGGCTTCAGTAGGCGAAGTTGTTCATAACTTCGCCTATGGCGAAGTTGTGATAACTTCGCCTAAGGTGAAGTTGTCCTAACTTCACCGTTGGCGAAGTTGTTCTAACTTCGCCTAAGGCGAAGTTGTGCTAACTTCGCCTGTGGCGTTCCGCTGATCAGAATTGCATAGCGACGGTCACAAAATGCACCAACAGTCTCCCCTTTGACCGTTGCTCTCAATTCTAACAAACACGAAAGATCATCTGTTACAAAACATGCACCAACAGACTCCCTCTTAACTGATGATCTTCTGTTTGCTCATCAACCAGCCGTGTCTGAAACTGTCCTGTAGCTTCACAAATCACCCAATCACCCAGCGTCTTCCATATCAGATCTCCCCTTCAGTGTAAGCTTCTCCGACTATAATGATTGAGGTCTTTGAAATGCATGCATCCTCGTGCCAATAGATCATCTCAACCAATCACGTGAGTCCATCTGACTTCACCAACACGTGAAGTTGGGCGTCCTCCACAACTTCACCAACTCGTCGGCATATGATAAGGTTTAATCTTCAACTACTCAACATCAAGTGATCAATTTCATCACAAAACCACATTGACAGAATCTAACACATGACCATTAATTAATCTGAAGCATCTTCAATCACCAGGGATAACGATCAAGAACATAAACACTTTAATTCCCGATTAAATCCAACTTGTTCCAGAATTTTCACTCTAATAAATGAGCATCACGTTTCAGGATCCAATTCTCGAACGCCTTGAAAATAACATAAATAATATGCTCTGACCGCAATCCAGTAATGACAAAAACCTTCAGTTCAATTTGACTTTCTTCAGTTGGTCAACCTCGAACAACAACAATTTCATTGCCCACAAACACCCAAATATGTGTCAATATCCAGTTTCAATCAATATCCCATTCACAAACTCAACTCCATATCCAGAATTGACACATATTTGTTCACACGTAAGACCCAGAGATAACAAGTTTCACTCGTTGACGGAACAACATCTCCGGTCTCACAATAATCGTGTACACCTGGCCATACAGACGAAAACTCCAAAACACTTTTTTTTTTTCTCGTTAACTTCGCCTAAAGTCAACTTCGCCTGTCCATAACTTCGCATGGCTATAACTTCGCCTGTCCATAACTTCGCCAGACCTTATATCTTCGCTGAAACCCTACGAACAGTGACGGCAACTTCGCCTGGTGAACAATAACTTCGCCTGCGGCGCTGTTCGGCCAGAAACGCACAGAAACGTGCCAGAAACACCAAAACGCAGATCTCGAACCATAGCATAAGAGCCTAAGGCTCTGATACCACATGTAAGTCCCCCCGGGGCGTCGCCGATCGATACGAGATCCGCACGAGGTCTAGGAGTGCGGAATCCTCCTAGACTTGTTTATTGGTGTAAAAATGAAGAACACAAACACGTACACGAACAAATACACGAACAAATACAAGAACGGGATAAACAAATCTGCAGATTCTTATATAATAATCAAAACACGTTACATACCGTAACCAAACAGAAAACACGACTGACCCGAGGTGAGCTCTACCTCGGGTCGTCTCACACGACTCTCTTTGTCTCTTACTCTCTCTAAACAAACAAACTGCTCAAAACACACACTCTCTGAATTACTGGATTACTAAAACTAAACAAGACACACGTATATATATAAAACATTCTCGGGCCTGGGCTTCAGTCGGAGAAGTTGTTCATAACTTCGCCTATGGCGAAGTTGTGATAACTTCGCCTAAGGTGAAGTTGTCCTAACTTCGCCGTTGGCGAAGTTGTTCTAACTTCGCCTAAGGCGAAGTTGTGCTAACTTCGCCTGTGGCGTTCCGCTGATCAGAATTGCATAGCGACGGTCACAAAATGCACCAACAGTCTCCCCTTTGACCGTTGCTCTCAATTCTAACAAACACGAAAGATCATCTGTTACAAAACATGCACCAACAAACTCTTTGTAACGCCTTCTTTAGTTCTTCAGAAAGATGATGTTTGTAGGAATTGGGATTGCTTAGAGTCGGATCCATTTCTGATTTGTTGTTAAAATATGAACAAACAGTTGTCAGTAAGATGTATAACAGTGTATATGTGAGGAGAATAAAGATTAAGGTATAAAGAATATTTCAATTCAAACCGTTGCCTTGAATGATATTGAAACCTACACACAAAATAAATGTGAGTAATATGAGGTTTCAAAACTGAACAATATATGCAAAAATTTTCTTAATGGGAGTTAAGACAAATTTAAAGTACATATCTGCAATTTTGGCAGAAAAAACTGTAGATAAAGTTATTTTTGATACTACTTTTCTTTTATATGCTAGGTAAAGAGATAATCTCAAAAAGTATTTTGTCTTTTAGCTCATAAATTCATTATCTATTTAAGGAATGGTTGCTTTGGAGTATGTCCAGAAATGGTAACGTATGTAAAGATAAAGTAACACCCATATGCATTTCTCAATTTAAATTAAAATGTTTAATCTAGCATAAACCCTATAGGAATCAAAAACACATTCAATCAAGCGTACTTTGATATAAATTGTGCCCGAGCAACCCTCCTAGTTTGCCCGAACAATCTTCTTAAGCAAAGTATACCCGAATAACCTTCCTAGAGTATAAAGTGTGCCCGAAAAGATATCAAGCAGACAGTGTACCCGGAAAGTCAAATTTTGAAACTACCAAGTATATTGGGGGAACAAAAGTGTACCTGAAATATAAAACGTTCCTGGAAGACAAGGTCTGCGTGGTAACACTTGTAATTTCAAAGAAATCATAATCACAAATAACACATAGCATGCTTGGAATTAAACATAAAACAACTAAGTGTGCTATAGTCTAAAGTTTCAAAGCTTGCCCAGAAATCCTATGTTAGCACTAAGCTTGCTAGGATAATCATATTCAAACATCAGGTATACCTGGGAACTAAACTAAACAGTTTAGTCTACCCAAAAAACTTCAAATTATCAAATCATACCCGAAAATGACGAACTTAGATAAAAACATCTATGTGTGCCCGGAAAGGTTAAAAAGCATTAAACCTTACCCGAAAAACATATTCAATCATAAACAGTCAGGCTTGCCCGGAAAGTGACTAATCTTAGTAAACTCTACCCGAAAAGTATCAAATACTTAAAAGCATGCCCGAAAATAGTAAACTTAGTACTCGGAAAGGTTAGAAAACATCAAACCTTGCCCGAACCTACATATTCAACCTATTTAAGGAAAAATGCAACACTTTTTGACTTAAACCACTTGTCAAAGTCATTTCTAAGTTATATATCATTACAGATCATAGTTTAAGAGCAAATGGTGCATTTAGAGATCAAATTTCAGTCTTTTTCTCTTCAAAACATTTTCTTTCTTTAACTGAAAAGATCTCAAGAATGGGATCATATTGACTAAGTAGTTTTTTCAATACTTCATCCTCAGCATTATTTTTACTACAAAGACAGGTCAACAGCAGGTCTAGACTTAACATGATTTTCATCTCTTTGGTGATATTATTAAGTTTCAATTAAGTTTGCAGAAAATTTAATGGATAACACATGTTGTGTTCTGATGCTCCTTATCTATCCTCAAGGCTTATTTGACTTTCTCCAGATCACCCCAATTTGACTTTGATCCCCTGGTTTTGGTTAAAAACTTTTAATGACAGAACATATTTTTGAAAATTTATAATATATTTCTTTTCAAATTTACAAACATATGTGAGGTTGAACATTGGACTTACATGCCACGCAATTCGGACTTACAGGCCTTTCATTCAGGATGTTTAAAGGACTTATATGATTGCCTCCACCCTTGTAATTCTAGAATTAACCCTTATGTTTGTATTTTCTTAATAAAAAGTTGTGAACACAAATCAACTTTTGGTTGATTAAATATTTGAAATTAAAGTAGTTCACAGCTATTCTTTGTCATTCTTAAAAAGATGTTTCAATTTTGGGTAACCAAAACCAACAGTCTTGTGTATGACTGGATAATCATTTTTCTGCCTATCATTTGAAAAGATTTATCTACGAACATGCATAGACAGCAATGTAACTCCACATAAATCTTAGCGTTTTCTTTATGTTTATATCACCTCAGATTTTGCATATCATGAGAAAGCAACCATACATGTTAATGACTATACTCAGAGTTCTTTTAGCCTAGTAAATCCATATGATTGGCTAAGTAGTCAATGTACTATCATTTCCCACTAATATTCAGTTTAATATTCAATCACCCAATGTCTCTTAATTGTCAGGCAAATGGCTATCCTGTTTGACCACAAGTGGTCAACAGGACCAAACATATATGTGAATATATGTCCTTTCAAAGTCAAAGGCTATTGACATAGTTTTAAGTGACTTTCAAAGTCAAAGGCTATTGACATAGTTTTAAGTGAATGAATAGAAAACAAGTTATAATTGCCTCAAATGCTTTCAGTTTTCTGGTTAATGGCTATCCTTTTAATCTTTGCAGGTTACAGGACCAAACATACACAAGTGTATGTCCTTCCAACTGGGCAAATGACATAATTTTCAGCAAAGATAACTACTTGAGACTTTTCATTGAAAAATCCTTCTTTTAAGCTTCTATAAAGCTTGAACTGAATAGTATTAACATGTCTCTACACCATTAACAACTTGCTCATGTTTTGATCAAAATTTTGTGATTATACAAAAATACATATTCAAGCAATTAATGAAACATAATCACTCATGACATCAAATAAGCATTTAATCACTTTAAACAATCCAAACTACTTATCATAATATCACTATTAAGCAATCAAAAGTATCAATGACACATAGGTTGCCCAGATAATCACTTAAGCACATATCAGTTAACATCAAACAAGTAACATATTCATAACATATTCAAACAACATTCAGTGTGTGACCTTAATCAAAAATTAATCAATTAGCACATAGAGATACACACTAAGCACACATCCTCAATCAGACCTCATCTAAGTTGAACATTCCCAGGGCTTTCAAAAGAAAGTTGAATCTGGTTCTATCAAGTGGCTTGGTGAAAAGGCCAGCCAAGTTGTCACTTGTATCAACTCTTTGCATTTCAATTAAACCTTTTTCACTACAATCTCTTACGAAGTGATGTTTGATTTCAATGTGCTTAGTCTTAGAATGTTGCACTGGATTTTTAACAGTAAAATATGCAGCAGTATTATCAATGAAAATAGGAGTGTTCAGAAAATTCAAACCATAATCCAGCATTTGGTTTTGAATCCAGAGAACTTGGGCACAGCAGGCAGATGCAGCAACATATTCAGCTTCTACAGTTGAGATTGAGACAGTTGTTTGCTTCTTGCATAGCCATGACACCAGCCTTTCACCCAAAAATTGACATCCACCTGAAGTTGACTTCCTACTCATGTTGCAGCCATCATAATCACTGTCTGTGTAGGCAATAAGGTCAAAAGATTGATTCTTTGGATACCAAATTCCTAAGTCTGGTCTTCCCTTCAAGTATCTAAAAATTCTCTTGACAGCATTCATGTGGGAGACTTTTGGACTTTCTTGGAATCTTGCACAGACACATACAGCATACATAATGTCAGGTCTTGTAGCAGTTAGATACATCAGGGATCCAATTTTGGCTCTATATTCATGTTCATCCACAGGCTCCCCCTTTTCATCAGCAATCATCTTTTCTTTGGTGTCCGTTGGAGTTGAAGCAGTCTTGTATTCATGACATTTGAACTTGTTCAAAATGTCCTACACATATTTAGTTTGGTGAATGAAGATCCCCTCAGCTTTCTATTGAACTTGCAGTCCTAAAAAGAAGTTCATTTCTCCCATAGAACTCATGCTGTATTTGGATTTCATTACCCATTCAAACTCCATACACATTTGTTTATTTGTTGAACCAAAGATGATATCATCCACATAGACTTGTAATAGCAGCAAGTCTGATTCCTTTCTTTTGTACAAGAGTGTCTTGTCAATGGCTCCCCTTTGAAAACCATTTTCAAGAAGATGATTTGACAGCTCATCATACCATGCTCTAGGAGCCTGATGCAATTCATAAAGGGCTTTATTTAACTTATACACCATGTTTGGATACATTGGATCCTCAAAACCTGGAGGTTGAGCAACATACACCTCTTCATCAATTTTTCCATTTAGGAATGCAGAATTTACATCAAGCTGGAACACCTTAATGTCCTTTGAGGCAGCATATGCAAGAAAAATCCTGATAGCCTCAAGTCTTGCAACATGTACAAAGACTTCCTCAAAGTCTATTCCTTCTTCTTGAAGGCATCCCAGTGCCACAAGCCTAGCTTTATTCTTAATCACCAAACCCCTCTCATCCCTTTTGTTTCTAAAAACCCATTTTGGGCCAATTGCTGACCTGTTTCTTGGCCTATCAACAAGATCCCAAACATGTAGATCTCTGAATTGTGCCAATTCCTCCTGCATTGCTTCCACCCAACTGTTGTCCTTTAGTGCTTGAACAATGTTCTTTGGTTCTATTTGGGATAGAAAGCGGGAATATAAACATATGCTTGCAATTTCAGAGTGGCTTCTTGTAACTCTTTCATTTATATTTCCAATGATGTTTTCAAAGGGATGATTCTTTTCTACATAGGGAGTTTGAACTATCACATCAATAGACACAGTTGTGTCAAGATTTGATTCATTGAGCTCTGGTTCTGCAATGATCAAATCAGTTGTTTCACTATCATTACTTAGTGCTTCTTCATGATTCAGTCTTGAAGTAGATGCACCAGTGTTGTCTAAATTCATTCTTTCAAACAAATTTTGAAATCTTGCAGTAGTCACAACTTTTTCATTTTTTTGGTTGCTCGGGTTCTCCTCAGTCTGAACTTGATCATTCTCTACTTCTTGATTGTCTTGATTGAGATCCGCATGATCTTGTTCTGGACTTTGAGTGCCCTCACTCTCTTGTTCTTGGTCAACAATGTCACTTGAGATACCCTTAACAAATGTATACTCCTTTTCTTTGTTAGCAACTTTCTTCCATAACCCTTCTAAGTCCAATGTTTTCTTCTTTTTCTCTTCAAATACACTGGTCTTGTAGAATGAGCCATCAAAGTCTTCAGGATAAATCTTGAAAGACCTTATCAATTTTTCATGATCAAACAGTCATGCTGCACCATCAACTGTGTTGAACTAATTCTCATTAAAGATGATGTCAGGTGATTCAATAACACTCAAATGGTCTTTCACATATACTCTGTAGGATTTTGAGTGTGTTGAATATCCAACAAAGAAGCAATCCAAGGATTTAGTTTGAAACTTGTTCAAGTAATCCCTGGTGTTCTGAAGAAAACATTTGCATCCAAAGTGCTTGAAAAACTTGATATAAGGCTTTCTATTGTTGAAAATTTCATATGGTGTCTTGTTATGCCTTTTGTTAACAAGTACCCTGTTCTGAACATAGCAGGCAGTATTGATGGCTTCTGCCCAAAATGTAACTGGTAGATTTGCATCTGCTAACATGGTTCTTGCAGCTTCAATAAGTGTTCTGTTTCTTCTTTCTGCAACACCATTTTGTTCAGGAGTTCTAGGAGCTGAGAATTGCTGGAATATTTCGTTTTCTGTGCAAAATTCTTCCATGACTCCATTTTTGAACTCTGTACCATTGTCACTTCTCATTGTTTTAACTTTCTTATTCAGTTTGTTTTCAATCATCGTTACACAGCCCTTAATCAACTCTGTAGTCTCATCCTTTGTACTCAGGATATAAACCCAAGTATATCTTGAATAATCATCAATGATCACAAGACAATATCTTTTCTTCCCTATACTTGGTACACTAACAGGATCAAAGAGATCCATGTGAAGTAATTTAAGTACTTGATCAATTGAGTTAATGAGTTTTGTCTTATGAGCAGATTTGTGCTGCTTGCCTTTTTGGCATGAATTGCAATGATCTTCCAACTTAAACTCTCTTGTAGGTAAGCCAATGACATGCTCACCCTTAACAAGTCTATTCATATTCTTCAAATTCACATGACATAGTTTCCTATGCCACAATTTTGACTCATTTTCAGTGGCTTTGGAAACAAATCATGTACCACCTCTTGAAACAGCTTCCTTCATGTTGAGCTCATATAGGTTGTCATTTGTAGGTGTCATCATCATAATCATTTCAGGTGGGATTACAAATTCAGGTTTTAAGATGAAACAGTGTGAGTCATCAAAACCAACTTTGTAACCTTTATCACACATTTGTGATATGCTGAGCAGATTGTACTGCAGTCCTTCAACATGAAACACATTGTCAAATGAAACCTTTCCATTTGTCAAAATTCCTTTCCCAACAATCTTTCCACCATTCTCGTCACTTCCAAATGCCACAGGACCTTCAAACTTTTCTTCATAATTAACAAGTGACCTCATGTCACAAGTCATGTGCCTAGAACATCCACTATCCATGTATGTAAGGCCCCAAACCCGGTAGCCCTACTTTAGCATTGGATTTACTCATAAAAACAGTTCTACAAATCAGAGTTTATTAAAACTTTCGAGGAAACGTTAATTTAAATCATTCGTTACAAAACATTAAATCCTTTCTTTAAAACCATGATAATAAACATCATATTTAAAACACCATTTCTTTCATCTTCAGATGCCAGCCGCTCAAACCGTACCATGTGCCAACCTCATGCTAGCTCTTTAATCATATTCACCTGCGTGCATACTAAAAGTCAGCTATGCTGAGTGAGTTCAAGTTAATCAGGTGACATACAATACATACACATATCTTACATACATACATATCTTAACCTTGTATAAATATCCATAAGAGGAACGTCACATAATATCTATTAAAAGAACCATGGCTATTGCCCATGCTATATATATATTCCATAGATGGACGCTCTGTATAAATTCTCCATAGAAGGGCGCTCTATATACTTCCATAGAAGGAACATCCTATATATTTCCATAGAAGGAACACTATGCTTTCCATTAAAGGAACACTATGCTTTCCATTAAAGGAACATTGTAATTTCCATTAAAGGAACATTGTAGTTTCCATTAAAGGAACACTATGCTTTCCATTAAAGGAACACCATACTTTCCATTAAAGGAACACTCTATATATTATCCGTAGAAGGAACTCGGTACATAATTTATTATTTAATATCCATATAAGGAGACCATCACTATTCTTGGCAATAAATGCAATATCCGAAGATCGTCCATGTACCGACAAGCAATCATCTTTACATTACATACAATATTTAAATCTATATTTATAACCTGATAGTACGTGCAATATCCGAAGATCGTTCACGTACCGAAAAGCCATCATCTTTACGTTACATACAATATTAGAAACAATATTTATAACCTGTTAGTACGTGCAATATCCGAAGATCATTCACGTACTGACAAGCGGTCATCTTTACATTACATACAATATTCATATCTATTCTATTAACCTGACAGTGCGTGCAATATCCGAAGATCGTTCACGTACCGACAAGCTATCATTCTCATTCAAGACATATATAGATATCATATAATCATACATGGCATACACTTACCAATTTAGGGTAAGTGTATTAACTATCACATCGAGTATGCACACAGCCCCGAAAACATAACAAGAAATGGGGCTAGAAACTCACCTGAACTCGGTTACGTTCACTGTAGATGGTTACTCCTTCCGAGAGGTGTGTACGGCTAACTGTATAACAATTACACGTAACGATTAACTATCACTACCCATATCACGTTTCTAGTATAACAATAGCCCACAACGAACGCGGGTCCGGGGGCAGCGCCCCTGGCAGCCGGGTTCTAGGGGCGGCAGCCCCTAGCGGGGTCCAAGGGGCAGAGCACCTGGCTGGGGTTAAGCTGTCTTAGTTCGTTATTTTTCATCAGCTGATTCGTTATAATATCATAACGAATTGGCATATAACGAACGACCTGTTCATTATCTTATATAGCGAATGGATAGGTAACGACTTGAGGGTTCATTCGTTATCCAGGCATGCAAATGTGTCCCATTCGCCATGGCTGCTTAATGAATCAACAGGGATTCGTCTGTTCTTATCCAAACCTTGACTAAAGAGGTCAAGGTCAAAATTGATAAGAACATCCGCAGTCAAACTTATCCGGATCTGCAATTAGCACCTCAAATCTTAACGTAATCACACGAGTTTGGTATCCCTGAACTAGTAATCACCTCGCCTACAAACCCTAAACATCAAATCGGCCAAACATCAATGTTTAAGGGGTGAGATTTAGGCATATAGGTTACGGGTTCTTTTAGGTTATCAATTAACCCATCAAATGTTAATTGATTTCCATAGGATTTGTTGCTTTGGACTCGTTCAAAACATACTATAATAGATCTATGATTTCCCAAACCAAACCGAACCTATATGAACGATTTCTAAATATAGACGTACCTTAAACGAGTCGGTTTACGAACACGGTTAAGCCTTGATGTTGTTTTGGTTCTTCACGAAGATCTAGCACCAACGGGTTCGGGTTTCCACCTTCGAATCTTGGCTCGGGTTATAGGATGGTGTTTGTGTGTTTATCAAGGTGTAGGCTATGGTGTAGATTTGGATGAAAATGGAAAGGATTAGGGTTTAAGGGGTATTTATACTCCCTGAGCTCATGGACCTAAGGCCCATCTTTCCTTTTTGGTCCATCTTTAATTCTATTAACCAAGTCCGCTACCCCAAAATCTTTATTATCATATTATCATATTATCCCACTAACTCAAATAATTCACCCAACGCAGGTATAACATTAAATATTATTCTAGAATTTTTGGGATGTTACAATGTACCATTTGTCATTCAGTGGAGTGGACTGTTCCTGCACAAAAGAAAAGGTTTGATCAGTTAGGTGATGAAGTGCAAGTCATTTCAACTTGCAACTCATCAGTTTCATTTTCAGTGGCTGCACTAGAAGTGAGTGTTGTTGGTTTAGGATCTTCATGAGTCAACTCATGGTTGTCTGAGTTATCTGTTTCATATCCACACTCTCTTGTAGTTTTTACAAATTAGTTTGTGACTTGTGATTCTTCTGATGCATTGTCATCCTCTTGAACTACATAATCCTTCTTTTCTGAGTAATCTCTTACATTAGTAGTTCTTTCCACTTTTGTCTCAACTTTAGGTTTCCAAAGAAATCCTTCTGGTTCATATCCATGTTTTAACAAAAACTTCTCATCACCTGTCAGTTCTGTTGATTTCTTTCTTGAAAAAACACCTCTGTTTCTTGTCTTTCTATTTCTAGGTGAGCCTTGAGAGCTATCAGACTTGACTGATTGTGTATCTTGTTTGGAGCCGATTCTCAAAGGCTGAAAGTTCTTCTTGACTACTTTCTCATGCTTTTTAGGAGAGACATTTCTTCATACTGGTTTAGTCACTTGTTTCTTTGCTGTGACTTCAGTTTTCTTCTCACTTCTTGTCTCTTCAGCTGATTTCAACTCATCTTTCTTTGTGGTTTCATTTCCACACACCTTTCCTTTTTCCAGGTATGCATCATACTTTTGCTTATTCAGAACAAAGTTTTGGCCATACTTTGTTTCATCTGGGACATGAAAGGGTTTGAATTTGAATCTTTCATTACAGGAGTCTGTGTGATGACCATACTCATCACACTTTTTGCACCATACCTTTCCTTTGAATATTTCATGTTCTTTTGGTTTCTTGAACCTTTCACTTGGTTTAGGTGACTTGACTTCAAGAGTCTTTTGAGTCTTCAGACCATCATAATTAATTGAAAAAGGAACAAATTCCTCAATCTTGATGTCTTGTCTTTCAAGATTGCTTTTGACAAAGACAATTTTCCCCATAATCATAGGTTCCTCATCACTGCTCTCTCTATGCCTTGACTGTCTTTTCTCATATTCTTCCTTGGTTTCCACTTCTCCAACATCAAGCACTTTATGACTGGAAAAGATTGGATAAACAGGGATAAAATTTTCTGAATCAACTACTTCAGTTACTTTCTTCTTTTTGTTTTGTTTTATCCTTTCCAACACAACCTTACTTGGTGGCCTGACTGCATTGTAGCTTACCTTCTTTCTTGCACAAATGTAAAAAGAAACATGTTCTCTTTTCGTTTTATCATTTTGTTTCTTCATTCTTGGTGTGACAGGTGGATACTTTGGAAGTTTATCAACTGACTCTGGTTTCTTGTATCTTCTTCCTCTTTCAGCAGCTTTGATTTCCTCATCAGTGACTTGATCACTCAAATCACTTAAATCATCTTGATCCAACTCAACATAATCAAAGTCATCCTTAGAGACTTGAACTCCAATTGACTTATCTTCTTTTACCGCTTCCTTAATCACAAACTCTCCTTCTTCATTCACTTCTACCTTCTTGAACAGATCAACAAACTCCTCTTTGTCTTGAAAGACATCTCTGAATTGCTGTAGGTATGCATCTCTTTTCTCTTTGTCAACTTTTGGCATTAAGTTGTTGTTGAATGGAGGTGGAACAGCTTTGTATTTGTCTTGTTCATTTACTTGGTTTAGAATACCACATATGTTGCCTGTGGAGACCAAGTTCTTCAAAAATTAAATTTCAACCTGCAGTTTTGTGGTATGCACCTTTTCTTCAACTAACATCTTCTTTAATCCATCTATCTCAGTGATGTATCTTGTTTGAGCTCTGTAACTGATCATGCAATCATCTTCCAAGCTTTTAGTCTTTTCTTCACTGATCAGCTCACTAGACTCATACCCATTGATGATACTTTGTTTCCTAAAACACTCACTTTCTAGCTTGCCTACTTTTGTTTTCAATTCATTGATAATTTTATTTAAGTCAACAGTAGGAGCAGAGTGTACCTGAGATGATGATCCAACTTATTTTTCAATCAAGGCCATGAATGCCACATTTTCCCTCTTGATATCATCAGCAATGTCTTCTTCATGATTGCTCCAATCAAAATTACACTCATGTTGTGTAGTCACAACCACATTTCCTTGATTTGTGGGTTGATTTTGGTTGGTTGGGACAGAGTTGTTTTGAACAGTTTGAAGGTTTTGATTGTTGTTCTATTGAAAACCTTGATTCTGTTGCATACCTTGGTGTTGATTGTTCATTTAAGGCTGAAAGTTGTTGAAGTTGGGATTGTAGTTATTGAAGTTGTTGTTATTGGGATTGTGGTTGTTGAATCTTGGCTGATTTTGTTGGTATTGCTGCTGACCTCTTGGCTGTTGATTTTGGAACTGATTCATCTGAAAGTTTCTTGGTTGATTGCATTCTCTTGCAAAATGTCCAGGCTGTTGACAATTGTAGCAAATTGTTTTTGACTTGTCAAAACCAATCCTGTCATTAGGACCAGAAACCAGAGACCTACTAGTTCTGTTATACAACCTTTTACTTCTCAAAGCTAACATGGAAGCTTGCCATTTCAAATCCATGTCTTCCAAATCATCTGCATCAATTTGCTCCAAATCATCCTAAACAATGCTTGTATGAACCATGTTCTTTGCAACAAAAGCATTATAAGACTCAGTGAACATTGAGAGCAGTCCATGATAATCAGATCCATGAATTCCACTGCCACCAACAAAAGGTGTATGTCCACTAGCCATTGAGGCTGAATCATTGTCTTCCAGGAGTTGGACATTGAACCTTGTTTGGTTTTGTGAGTTGCTTGAACTACCACCAACAAAAGCCTTAGGTGTGTCAACACCATGCTCATTTGGTTCTTCAATGATGGGAATCTGTTGTTGGTTTTTGGTTGACAAGTTCCCCATTGGTGCAATGAGAGCATTGGTTACTTGAAAACATGGCTTCTCTTCTTTGATCATTTCATTTTCAATCATTTCTATTTCTGCAGCCTGAAGGAAACATACCACATCATCCACCTTCAAATCATTGAAATTGGGCTTTTGAAGGAAGAATTTGCAGGTAGTGTACCATTCCTTAGGCATTGAGTTGAGCAACATGGTATTCAAGTCAAAGTCAGTCATGACATAATCAGTGGTTCTTAGCTCTTTCCCAATTGCTAAGAATCTTTCAAGGATTGACTTCAATCTCTCTCCATCCTTGTATTTGAACCTCTACAACTGTTGCTTCAATCTTTGTTTCTTTATGTTCTTCAACTCAATATTCCCTTCATACATCTCAAGGATGGCATCATACATTGCCTTGGCAGTTGTATGATGTGCCACAAAATCTCCCAAGACAGTCCTAGCTTAATCATAGCTAAGGCTCTGTCATCCACCTTTCTCAATCTTTCACGCACAGCAGCAGTTGCATTTGCATTTGCACCTTCATTGTTGTCTCGTGGGCCATTCTTGATTGAATTCCACATATCCACATCATTATAGCAAACGGCTGCTTCAAATAATACCTTCCATTTTGTGAAGTTTTCCTGTCTATGGAGTCTAGGAATCTTATTAGTAGAGACCTCTTGTTCTTCGTAACCAGACATTTAAAAAAAAACAAAATCAGTAGATTTGTAAAAGGTCAAGTTTAAAAATACTCAGATCTGAAAACCAGTTATTCAAATCTGATGAATCTGGTGCGAACATAACAAGAATCAGATGTAAAAATTTAAACTTTAATTGAAATAAGGAAGAGAGAACACCGGAAAGATGTAGATCTTGAAAGAAATGAAGAACAAAGCAGCTGACGTCACTCTTTAATGGAACAGTGTTCTGCTGACGTCATTGTTCTTCAAATCTTCAAACAGCACTTACTAAAAATAGCAGTGACCAAAGCTCTGATACCACTTGTCAGGTCCCCGATTTCAGGTAGATCTTTACAAAATCAAGTCATAACTCACATAGATAAATGTGTCGACAAGGGAGTTAATGACGAGTTGCTATTTTTAGAAAGATAACAGTTTGTTAAAGGCGGAATCAATAACAAACAGGGTAGTTGCTGAACAATATATCAAAAGGTAACTAACACACTTAAGATTCACTTAAAAGATTTTCATTCATATAATGTTCATCATACAAATGGTAATTGATTTACGGTTTCTTGAAGGGAAGCTATTTCCGTACAATTCTGTTCAGCCGTCTGTTTTTCTGTCTCTCTTGAGGTGTGACCCAATTATTCCTTTTATAGTCCTGACACCTCAGGATAGCTGTCATTCCTTCTAGAAACCCTAAATATATCGTACATATTCAAAATAATCCTAAGTGTAAAACAAGTCTTCCGGGTAGGCTTTGTAGAAGTAAACTTCTCCGAGTAGACTGTGTGCTCTGCCTGCCTTGTTAGACTTGGTAACCTTGAAGTGTGCCCGGGAACAGTTTTCCGGGTATGCTTTACTTAGAGTATTTTACAAGAGAAAATACTCACCAAGTAGACTTCAATCTTCCTGATTATATCAGAGTTTGCCCGACATAACCTTACTAGCAACCTTGTTCTTTAATGATCTCTTCAACTCTTTGCTTGTAAATAGCTTATTAGCAAAGTGTGCTTGGTAGCACTGTACCCTGCTTGATTTGAACCTTGCCCGATGATACTTAAGATAATTCATTATACATAAAAGCATACTTGGACCACTGTATTATTAATGAATACCTTGCCCGGTCTTCCAATAACTTGGCTTCATGAGCTTGGTTAGCCAAGAGCTTACTCTGAAGTAAACCTTACTCGGCTATGAAGAACATATCTACTTGATATAGTGAACCTTGCCCGGGTATACACTAAAGAGTGAACCCTGCCTGGATATCCACTAAAGAAGACTTCTAGAAGATAACCTTGCCCGATAGGCAAAATATCATGCCCGGCTAAATAAAACCTTGCTCGGAAGTCTAAGGTGTGCCCGGTTCCATACATAGTCATTTCTGAGGAGGTTGAGAAGATTCCAATATTCAATCTAATCAGTTTTGGATCAAATCTTGACTCAACACTATGTTTTATTAACAAAACTTGTACTAATATAGGACACGTAGATTTTGGAACGAAAAGCTACAAACCGTGAGTTTCTCTATCGAACCCCCTTCGTTTTTTAACTAAAACTGTTTTAATCGATATTTAATTGTGTTTTGGGGGAAAAGCATATTCTTCATTTCATATGGAATTCATTTGATATTGTAAAGCCATTTTATTTTAAAAACCGTGTCAAACCCGGGATGAGTCTAGTTAGCTAAATTACTGTTAACCGAATTAGTAAGGGCGCAAAAATGTAGGTAGATCTATCGGGGTGACGCCCCCCACTTCCAATCGCGTTGGGTTAAAAGTGGGTATATTTTGAGTATGGTATGTATCGTGTTATCAACTATGATAGTCATACGTATTGTTGTATTCTTTGCTCTCTACAACAGCACGATTTGTTAAGAAATAAAATGCCTATTGTTTTTGTGATGTAATGACGGTAGATCATTACACATAGTTTGGTGATATAATGGTGGTAAGCCATTATACACGTAATATTTTGGATATAATTCGGGGTGTAATGACGATTACGCATGAATTGATATCGGATATAATGACAGAAGATCATTATGTGGATGTTGTTTTCGATGCATATATATATATATATATACACACACATATATATATATATATATGGACTATTTTGATTATAAAGGGAAACTCACCAACACATTGTGTTGAGCATTATTTTAATATGCTTTTCAAGTATAAATGAAGTATGAAAGCTTCGTGAAGAGTACGGGAAAATAGTGACGTGTGTTTGAATGAAAAATGTTGATTTTATGTTGAATTGTAATTTGAATAAAAATGGTGTAATAACTCTGATGGTTAAATAAAGTTCAACCGTCGTTTGAGATATATACATAAATGTGATTGGCTGAAACGGCGTCTGTCACCACCTGAAAGACTTGGTCAAAGTCTTCCGTTGTTTAAATTAAGAGTTTCGGGGTGTGACACCCTCACCATCAAAAGCTACAAGAAAGCCAGTGTGAAGAATACTCCCGAACCATCAACCCTCACCAAAGTTGACCCGCAACCTCAATCCATAAACTACTCCAACTCATCTAACCACTCCGAGAAGAAAAGCAAACACAACTATCGAAACTATGTCACCCACCCATCACAACCTGAATCTCAATCCCGAACACTCCAAAACTGAAAACCGTATTCCGGCTCTCATCCCATGTGTAACACTTGCCAACGCCATCATCCTGCTTATTCCGCTTGCCGCCAATGCACTAAGTGTAACCGCTATGGTCACCTTAGCAACATGTGCCAGGAAGCCTCTCGTGGGCAACCCGTTCCACCAAGATTCTTTTAAATTTGAATATATCCTTGCCATACCTCACACTAAACTTTCTTGCCCTTTTTTGTCAAAGTCGCCAATGGTAGCTCCATCACCATCGATTTGGTCATTCGAAATTGCATTCTCACTCTTTGCAAGCGTGAATTCTACATCGACCTCATCCCGATGCAAATGGGAAGCTTCGAAATCATAGTAGGTATGGATTGGTTAGCTTTGCAACATGCCGAATTCGTTTGTAATGATAAGTTTATTTATATCCCGCTCTTCAATGGCAAAACCCTCAAGATCTTTGGCAAAACGATTCCCATGAAACTCAACCTCATGTCATGCTCTCGATCTCGGAAATACTTACACCAAAAGTACGTTCCATTCCTAGCCCAAGCGGTGGTGAAAGACCCCGAAGAAAAGAAAATTCAAGACATTCATGTTGTTTATGAATTTCCCAGCGTTTTTCCCAAATACGTCTCTGGTCTCCCGCTCATTCGTCAGCTTGAATTTTGAATCAACCTTGTGCCCGGCTCGACTCCCATAGCCAAGGCTCCCTATCGTTTAGCTCCTTCGGAATTGCAAGGGTTATCGAACCAACTTCAAGAACTCTCCAATAAGGGTTTTATCCGTCTAAGCTCTTCCCCTTGGGGCGCTCCCGTCCTCTTCGTGAAAGAGAAATATGGCTCGTTTCGCATGTGTATCGATTACCATGAACTCAATAAACTCACCTTCAAAAATCGTTACCCTTTGCCGCGAATCGACGACCTCTTCGATCAACTCCAAGGCGCAACTTGTTTTTCCAAAATTGATCTTCGATCGGGTTATCATCAATTACATGTTCATGAAGACGACATTCCTAAAACCACTTTTCGTACTCGGTATGGACATTACGATATCTTGGTTATGCCTTTCGGATTAACCAATGCACCAACGGTATTCATGGACCTCATGAACCGCGTTTGCAAACCATTCTTGGACAAATTCGTAATTTTCTTTATCGATGACATCCTCATCTTCTCCAACACCCAGCCTAGCATGAGCATCATTTACATTACATTCTCGACCTCCTAACAAAAGAAAAGCTTTAGGCCAAGTTCTCAAAATGTGAATTTTGGTTAAAAGAAGTTCAATTTTTAGGTCACTTCGTCAACGATAAAGGTATTCATTTTGATCCCGCCAAAATCGAGGCCATAAAAGATTGTAAACTCCATCCACACCCACGGAAGTCCAATCTTTCCTTGGTTTGGCCGGGTATTATCGGCGATTCATTCTAAACTTATCCAAAATCGCGTTACCCCTCACCAAACTAACTCATAAAGGAAAACCTTATGAATGGGGACCGAAACAAGAAGAAGCTTTCCAAACTCTAAAACATATGCTTTACAATGCTCCCTTCTTGACCCTTCCGATGAAAAGGCCGACTTTGTGGTATTTTGCGATGCGTCCAAACAAGGTCTCGGTTGCGTTCTCATGCAACGAGGTCAAGTTATCGCATATGCCTCGAGACAACTTAAGGTTCACGAATAGAATTATACGACTCATGATCTCGAACTTCGTTCCGTCGTTTTCGACACAAAAGGTGTAGTTTTCACAAATCATAAAAGATTTCAACACATCTTTGAACAAAAAGATCTCAACATGAGACAACATCGATGGGCCGAATTACTTAGTGATTACGATTGCGAAATTCGCTACCATCCCGGTAAAGTGAATGTCGTAGCCGATGCCCTTAGTCGTAAAGTTAATGTCAAATCCAATCTGCTTCATAGCATCATCATCCAAACCGATCTTCAAGACCGCATCTATCGAGCCCAATGCACCTCTATTGATGAAGGCAATATGTACGAAGAAATATAAAATATTTTTGGTAAGTCAAATGACTTATTTTTTTTCTTAAAGAAATTAAAATATTTTTGGTGAGTTAAATTTAACTCATTTTCTCCCTCTAAAATTGTGACATATTCGAGAAATATTTACAATTTTATTTACAAAAAGATAAATCTAAAGAAAGAGAATAAAACATAATAGAGTAAACTAATTTATAAAATAAAATTAAATTAAATTAAAAATTAAAGGAAAATAAAATAAAATAAAATAAAAATACATTTTAATATTAAAAATTAAAAATTAAAAAAAAACTTTAAATTTTGAACAAAAGAGATTATGCCAAGTAACTCAATAAGAAACAAAAATCGGGCACGATCAAAGGCTTCTGTAAGCAGGTCTGCAAAGTTGTAATCAATATGGACCCATTCAATAGTGATAAGTTTCTGGTCATAACAATCACGAATGAAATGCATTCGGATGTCTGTGTGTTTTGTCTTTGAGTGTTGGACCGGGTTTTAGACAATACAAACCGCTGCTTCATTATCCCCCATAATCACTGTCGGTGTAAGCATGTAGCACCATAGGGGAGTCTTTGGGATACCAAAGACCTAAGTAAGGATTTCCCTTTAGATACCGAAAAATACGCTTTACAGCAGTTAGATGGGACTCTTTTGGATTATATTGATATCTGGCACACTGAGAGACAGGGAATATGATGTCCGGACTGCTGGCAGTGAGATACATCAGGGAGCCGATCATGGATCTGTAAAGATGTTGATCTACTAGGATCCCCGATGAATCTGGAGCAAGCACATGCCTAGTAGCAATCGGAGTGAGAAAAGGATAGGTTTGAACCTAAACTTCTGGACGATGTCTCGAACGTACTTTTGTTGATGAATTAAAATTCCGTCCTCCTTTTGTTCAACTTGAATACCCAAAAAGAAGTTCATCTCTCCTAACGAGCTCATCTCAAACCAGCTTTACAAGACCTTGGAAAAATCTCTACACAGTTTATCGGATGTAGATCCAAAGATAATGTCATCAACATACACTTGGACCAAGATCTGATCACCCTCACCTTCTTGATAAATAGCGTTTGATTGATAACTCCTATTCTATAGCCGATCTTTAGCAAGTGTTCTTTTTGGGTAGCATACCACGCACGAGGTGCTTAGTGCAGGCCATAAAGAGCTTTATCAAGACGGTAAACATGGTTGGACGATCAGGATCTTGAAAACCTGGTGGTGGCTTCACGTAGATCTCCTCCATCACTTTTCCATAGAAGAAAGCTGTCTTCACGTCCATTTGATACACTTTGAAATTCATGCACGAGGCATAGGCTAAAAAAAGACGAATTGCCTCGAGCCTAGACACAGGTGCATAAGTTTCATCATAATCAAACCCTTCATGTTGAGAGAAACCTTTCACAACCAATCTTGCTTTGTTTCTTATAATTACCCCCGTTATCATCTTTCTTGTTTCTGAAAACCCATTTGGTCCCAATTGGTCTCTTGTTCGGTGGCATCTTAACCAGTCTCCAAACATGAAGTTTCTTGAACTGTAACAGCTCCTCTTGCATAGTTTCAACCCACGAGTTTTCTTTCAGGGTCATCTTGTAGTCCTTCGGCTCAACCTGTGAAATAAAACATGCAAAAAGACATCTGCTAATGGTACCGGATTTACTCTTTGTTTGGATGCCAGCTGATGGAGACCCTATGATGTTCTCTTTGGGATGACGTTGGTGAATGGGTAACTGAGGAATGTCTTCAACAATGGTAATAAGCTCTGCTTGGAGATTAACAGAGAGATTCTCAATGGGATGAAAAATGCATGGAACACTTTCAAAAACATCGGCGGTTGATAAAATAGAGTCATGTTGATCATCTCTATTCTCTTGAGAAATTTGTTCTTCCCAGAGATGTTCACCATATGGAACAATGATGGTATTGATGTGAGTTGTTGTAGTGTGGTTAGAATCACCGACAGCATGTTATTCAATGGTAGCAACAACTTGAATAGTTTCATCTGTAGAGGGAGGTGTGGCAACAGATTCTACCATGCTATGGGCCGCTTGAAGATCTGCCACGGTTTCAGACTGGTGTTGTTCTACATTGTCGGAAGACTGAAAAGAGTCATCAGAATCGGTGTTAGATACATCTTCAACTTCAACCATCTTAGTTGAATCGGAAGTTTGAACAGCAGGATTGTCAGCAACTTGATTGTTTTCTTGAGGGGGGTGTGGAGGTGGAATTGCAGGTGGTGCAAGATTGTTGAGTGGTTCAACAGAGAGATCCACCTAAGACATACTGTTGATTAAAGATTACATCATCAAGGGTTCTTGTGAAGAAGATGGAACTTGAGTATTTGCAGGTTGTGGAATAGACATGTCGGGAAACTATTTGAACAAGTAATCATAATCAAACAACCAATATAGTCCGTGCGAGCATCAGCAACATTCAGCTCTTACCAGTCAACATTAAAGGATTCCAAAATCAGCTTGGTCTTCTTATTGTAGACTCGATAAGCGGTTTTGTTAAAAGCATACCCAACAAAATAACACTTATCAGCTTTTTTTGCAAACTTGGGATCAGGTTGAGCACCGGTATAGAGCAAGGTGCAGGGACATCCAAAAGTCTTGAAGTAGTTGACTTGCGGCTTCGTCTTGTAGTAGACTTTGTAAGGAGTCTTCTTCAGACGCTTGTTAATGAGTACACGGTTTTGAATGAAGCAAGTCGCGTTGATGGCTTCAGGCCAAAATAATAGTTGAGTTTGGAGTCTGATAACATTGTTCTCGCAACTTCAATTAGTGTACGGTTTTGACGTTCAACAACTCCATTTTGTTGTGGAGTATATGGTGCACTGAAATGACCCATTTGAAATGAAGAAGTTTTCTACCGTTCTGTTGCAAAATTCAGTTCCGTTGTCGCTTCTTATGCACTTGACCTTCGTATTTGTCTATCTCTCCACCAAAGTAATGAACTTAATCAGAAATTGGGCGGTTTCATCCTTGTGCCCTAAAAGGAATGTCCAACTGAAACAGGAAAAGTCATCTGTAATCACAAGACAATGGGCTTTTCGGCCGATTGCCATGGGATGGATAGGACCAAACAAATTTATATGTAACAGCTGAAGAATAGAATCTATGGAGTTGACCGTCTTAGGTTTGTGAGGAAGCTTGTGTTGCTTGCATTTAGAGCATGAAATACATTTTTTGATGCAAGAGAAAGATTTAACAGGCAATCCCCTCATATGTTCCCCTTTAACCAATTTGTTTAAGTTTTTGAAATTCACATGGCTAAGACGTCTATGCCATAAAGATGAGTCATTCTCTGAGGCCTTAGATAACAAACAAGAAGCAATCTTACGTGAATAAGAGCTATTCATGTCTATTATATAAGCATCATTATGCCTCAGAGTACGCATCAATATCCATTCTTCAGGGACTTTGAAACCTGGTTTGAGAATTAAGCATTCATTTTCAGTGAATTGGAGTAATGTCGGTGCATATTTGTGAAATAGTGAGCAGATTATGATTCAGCAGTTCTACCATATTGACGCCGTCAAACGCCAGGATCCCATTTGACACTCTACCATGTTTTGTAATGTTCCCTCCAATATCTCCAGTAAAAGAAACGTATCCACCATCAAACGATTTCATGTCGAGCAGCAAGGATTCGTCTCCTGTCATGTGTCGGGTACAGCCACTGTCCAAGTACCAAATACTATTTACAGGTCGTCTTGGCTGACCCTACACACATTAACAGCTTAATTAAATACGGGTTCTCGAGACTTACTTGTCCCGGGAGGTTCAACCACAAGGTTGTCTAACTTAGTTTCTCATGATGATTTATGAAGTTTTGTGACTTGTCAGAATCAGAAGAACAGTCTCTAAGAGTCCATGCATGTGCAGGTTTCCTGTTTTTGAAAGATTTTCTTGACTGTCTTTTCCTTGGTTTTAAAAACAAAATCCTCATAGATTTCTCAGTCTTTGGATTTCTTTTCTGATTTCTTTTTGATAAATTCTTAGACTTTTCAGTCTTGGAATTCCTTTTTGCTCTCTCCCTTTTGGTTATCCAGAATAAAGGTTTACTGTTTTTCTTATTTCTGGATCTCACATCTATTTCACTGGCAGAACTATCAGATCGATCATTTCTTGTTCTTGAGCTTGGTTTAGCTCTGGAACGGGATTGATTAAACTAACTGTTCGTTCCCCTTTGCATTTTATGCCAGTTCTTGCAATGTCTTGCAAGGTGAGACGGGCTACCACACACATAACAAAGTCTTTTCCTTTCATCCCTATAGAATCCATCATAGTTATAATGCATGGGCTGTGGTGAATAAGGTGATGCTTGGAACAGAACAAACAAGTTGTCAGATCTATAACCCCGATCATCAAAAACATTTGAATAGAAAGAGTTGACATAATCTTGTGGATAATAACCATATTATCTATTATCAAAATGATTGTACAGTTGAGGTTGATAAGATTGATTAGTTGATTGATAAAAATTGTTTCTATGAGGTGGAACATATATACTTGAGGTACTTGCCTTCTCCTTTTCAAAACAATTTTTGTTTGCTTTAGTTTTCTCAACCTTACAATCACTTGATGAACAGCTAGGTAAGTTTGTATTCACAGATACCTTTTCTTGCACATTTCTATTATAAACAATCTCATCAAAAATAGTTTCACGATCACTGTCAGAAGTGGAAACATCATTTTCATTCTCAACATTAAGAGAAGTGTCAACATGAACACTCTCATAAGTTACATGATTGTTCAAAATGTTTTTAGAGGAATTATTATTACAGACCAGGTTAACAACTGATGTTTTTAGATTCACATGTGAATCAAAAAGTGAATTTATAATCTTTTTATCTCCACAACCCTTGTTTGTTTCCACACAATCACTTTCTTCTACACGATCTGCTGAAGAAGATGAACTACCATTAGCACTTACTGAAGGAACAACTGGATGAACTGTCTTGTGAACAGCAGGAACACATGTCTTTGGCACGTGACCAATACAATAGACCATTTTATCCTCAGGTTGGGAATTAAAGCTAAAGTGAGGAAGGCTAGTATAGTTACTATTAAAAGGAGGTGGAACTGCAGTACTATCATAGCCTATTCCTGTCTTTATATTTAACCCATCTGTTCTCCAATTATTCTATTAAGTTTTTCAAAGGCTAACTCAAAATTCTCAATGGTAATTTTTCTTTGGGCTAAATCTAGCTTTAACTTGACAATTTTAGCATTTAACTCATATACATGTCTTTCATGATGTTCAGCTAACAGAATGAAAACTTCATTCTCGATTCTACGAGAATTTTTATGAAAGCCTTTCATTTGCTTCTTCAGTTATAAAACTTTTTCACTAAGTTATCCATGTCATTACAATGAGTTTTAGTCCTAGTAGCGTAGATCTTTTCAACTTTCTTAAGATCATCATTCTGACACTTAATGCTATGGATTTGATCTAAAATTTTAGCATTATGGTTTCTATAGTGTAAGACTTTGTCAATACAAGCTTGTGAGAAAAGTTTGTGTACCTCAGGAATGAGAGAGGCAGGTGTAGGTATTCTAGCAGTGGAGCTTGACGAGGTGCTTGCTTGATCGGTGAAGGCCATTCCGGCAAAGGTTAGAGGATTCTTCAACTACTCAAATTGATCATCTTCCCAATCTGGTTGAGTTGATTCAGCAGTTCTAGTGATCATAACCTTTGAACTCGACTCGAAGTTTCCCTTGGATCCACTTCCTTGACCAATTCTAGGGACTCTTGGCTTCGAGGAGTAATTTGGAGTGTGCCTCTTTTCAGGCCTTTTACCACCTTCATTGTCGGACACCTCAGTGATCTTGATGTCATTCACAGCCATTGGTGGATTTGTACATTCCCTAGCAAAGTGGCCAGGTTCGTTGCAGTTGTAGCAACGCAACTTTCCTTCTCAAACCCAATGCTCTTCCCATCAGCATCCTTGAAGCTATTCTTCTCATACTTCTTCATAAAGTTTGACGTTATGTGAACAGCCATGGCCATCTAGTACTTGATGTCCATTTTCTTGAGATTTTTCTTGTTTATCTCGGGAAAATCCCCTTGCTCAAAGGAAGGAGGAAGCAGCTTTCCTTACAATAACTCCTCGTGACTTGCCATAAAGGCATGAAACAATGCCATGTTGGAGTCATCAGGTGAGATAGTCTGAGAGGCAAAGAAAGCTTGAGTGCCGGTTGATGCTTTAATCCCATGAGCCTTTAAGGCTTGAGCAACGGCTTTATCGACTGCATTTTAAAAGGAACTGGAGTTTAAGCTTGATGATAATTGAGGTATGGAAGAAGTCTTGAAAGTTGAGTTTGCATTGTGAGCCGAAGTGTGAGCTTGACTTATGAATGTCGTGCTTACACCCTATCCAGTAGTCATACCAGCTTTGGAAAGAGAGCTAATATGATTACCCATCCTTAATTTTTCATCCATTTCAAATGACTTGATGATGGAGGTCGAGTCAGCAAGGCTGGTAATCTGAAGATTAGTAGTTCTCTTGATTGCAATGACACTGCTGTTCCAGCCATAAGGAAGAGAGTTGAGAAGCTTATAATTGATTTCAACTTGATCATATTCAATACTGACACTTTTAACTTTGGTAATCAAGGCTTCGAATCTCTGAATCAGGCTAGCAATTGATTCGCCTTGAACATGATTGAACATGTTGAATTCTCCCTTCAACATTCCCTTTTAGTTATTTCTCATTTCAATATTTCCTTCAAACTTGTTCACTAAGGCATCCCAAAGTGACTTGGTTGTGGTGTAGTCCCTCAAGGTAAGTGCAACTTCACGTGAGAGACGTACACTAAGAACACCGAAGGCCCTGTTGTCTTCATTAAGCATCTTTCTGTCAATATCATCATAATCAGCTACTTGTTTTATAACATCACCATCAGCCGTTGTAGATGTGGGAGTATATGGACCTTGCTCGAATGGTCTAAGGAGATTATAGTCTATTATTTTAAAGTAGTTTTGAAATCTCCACTTGAATTCGTCAAAGTTAATATCCCAATTCATTAGCTTTGGAGGCTTTGTTGTAGTTCCAGCCTCGTTTTCAAAGATCACACAACTCCTTACGGCTTCGTTACTGATTTCTGAACTTGAGTTGGCCATTTCTCAAACAACTTTAAGATCAAACACAAACACAATGAATTTTGCGCAAAACACAAGTACAAACTGTTTGAATGGTGATTCGAATGTAAAGTAAATGAACACAAGGTATTCGAATGAACAAGTAGCCTCTGAAAAATGGTTAAGTGAAAAACAATCGAATGACTGGTTATTCAAATTAAAGGATCTAATCAAATTATATTTTATTTGAATCGAATGGACTATTCGAATCGAATGTGGATTCGATTCGATTAGAAGATGATTTTAGATTCGAATACAATCTGGACTTGATTTGATTGCATCTTGTATTCAAATCGAATGGTGATTCGATTTGAATGGTTATTGGATTCGAATAGGCTGACTTGGTTCAATTCGATTAAACTTGAGTTCGATTAGATTACAATCTTGATTCGAATCGAATGGTGATTCGATTCGAATGAAGACTCGATTCTAATGAAATCTGTACTTTAGGAAGGTAAAATATGTACTTTCCTGCCACATTTTTCCAAGAAATCCCTTTTGGTGAATGTCACTTCTTTCAACTTTGACCCTTTATGGGTATACACAAACCCCAAAGTTTTCACACTTTCAAACACCATTTTATGAAGATCAACAGCCTCTTTATCCCGAAATACATGTACTTTTAACACAAACTTTTGAATCTTTGAAGCTTGAACACACCTTTTATGAACTTTTGAACACTTTTCTTCACTTTGTATGAACCCGAACTCACAAAACTTCTTGAAAATCCGTCTTTGAACACAAACATGACCAAAATCCAAGGTTGTGACCCAAGATCAACAACTAGTAGAGCTCGAAAGCTCTGATACCAATTGTAAGTCACTTGACCGGATCTAACAACACACGACTACTACTAGTTATCTTGGATTAACCTCTATACTAATTGGCAGAAACAACTAGTTATAACCGAGATCTCGGATCTTGTTTGGTATTATTGCCGAGAAAGTTAGAGAGGAGAAGAGAGAGTTTGTATATTAGTGGATAAGGTTTTGCCAAAAGTTATTCTTGTGTATGAGATACACACATTATATAGTGTGTATGTTCTCATGCACATGTATTTCATTACAAATAGCCCAATGGGCTGTAGTACAAATGGCCTATGGCCCAAACATATAAAAGATAAGATTAACAAACATAAACAAAATACATGTTGCAAGTACCAAAGACTAATACTAGAAAATAGGCCTCACACTTCTTGATTCTTCAGCTCCAGTATGTGTCACACCCGGCCCTGAGCGGCGGAAACAGCCGGGCGCGCGCGAGTGGGGATTGATACTTAAGCACGGGCCATTGCAAAACATTCAAAGATTTTTATTGCGCATGAGAAGTTTAATACAAATACATTACATTGTTTAAGTATTACATAAAAACATCCAAGTACAAAAACTGAAGATTTTCTCGCCATATCCCCTTGCGCGGCGGGTAACCGTGCGCATCGAGGGGATAAAACCAAAATCTTCCAAAAAGCTTGTTTTAGATGTTCAGCGTGTGGTGCTCTAAGTGCGACTCCATGCGCTACCTAGTTATCTCCTGAAAGACACGTAAAAACATTTGAATCAGTATAAACTGAGTGAGTTCACAAGTTTTAGTAACTTGATAAATCGTATTGCATCATAATCTTGATACAAATCATTCTGAAACATAATTCTGGTAGCATCATTAAACACATGCTTGGTAAAACATAGTTATATCAACATATTCTGATAAAATCGTTCCGCGGGTTACGCGCGAACATTTCTGGGAACTGTGCTCGTCTGTGTAAGTGGCGCTGCCACTACGAGCTAAAATAACGTAATACCGTCCCGCGGGTTACGCGCAGACACTTCTGGAAAACTGTGCTCGTCTGTGTAAGTGGCGCTGCCACTACGAGCGAATATATGCTGTAATACCGTCCCGCGGGTTACGCGCGGACGTTGTGCCGGAAAACAAGGCGCTCGTCTGCGTAAGAGGAGCGACCTCTACGAGCGGGCTCAACCCATAGTACTGCCCCATGACCATACTAGGCACTCGTCTGTGTAAGAGGTGCGACCCCTACGAGTGGGCGGATCAAACCAGCAGTCCCTACCCTTAGAGTTCCAATGGTAAAGTGATCACTTACTCGAGTTCTAGCGCACATACATCGAAAACCTTAGATAACCGTTTGCATTGCTCATCATGAAACATAACTTAAACACATAATCGCTTGCATAGCTTGTAAGTATACCATGATAAAACATTATTTAAGTACGTGTCCCTCGCCCCGAAAACAGTTTAAAAATAGTGAAAACAGTGAAAATAGGGGCTGTGAGACTCACCTGTGGTTCTTGTTAAGGGATTAATCGAGATTCGGGTTTTCTTGGTGTTGGCCTCGGAATCGAAGGTCTAGAATACGATTAAATAACAAATATATATATTAAGATCAAGATATAAGGGTTGGAAAGTAGATCTCAAGGTTATAATCTCGGCTTACCTAGTAACAGGATCGGAGCTGGAAACAACGGATGCTTGGGAAAAGATTAGTGCAAGTTTGTAGTTCTTTGAAGTGTGTTTTGGGTGATAATTTAGGCTACAAATTTATAGGCAAACTCAAGGGAACATAATCCCTTGCTTTAGGGAATTGTAATCTTTTGAAATGATGATAAAGTATGGAAATTATTATTATTTATTAAAAAGAGTAGAAAAGTAGATTAAAGATTCTGATTTGATATGGACAGGACATGCAGGGCTGTGGTTGGTGAGAGTGGGTGGCTGGCAGTTGACTTTTACAGTTTGCTTTTTCAGTGCTTTAGACAGTGTACAGTAAAAAGTAGAAGTTTTCTGAAACACGCAACCGCCCTCTTTTGGGCGGGGACAATTTCCTTAAATCTGATTATTTTGACTAAGTGTTCTGCGCGTATAACTTGGTGCGCATAGCTTCCTGCGTGTAGAACATTTCTTTGCTGCGGGTAGGTGCGTAACCTTCTCGCAGTTAGGGACATTTGAGTTTCATTTGTAGATTCTCCAGGTGGTTTTGGTATTTCAACATAGTGATCAGTCATGTTGAAGTCAATTCCATCCTGGAGCTTCAGACAAACTAGCTCTCAACGTTCCCGCCATGCGGGTAGGTTAGTTCCCTTCCGCACGCGCATAAACGATGTAGGATGCACCCGCCTTAGCATCATGCGGGATGGTCAACCCATAGACAACATATCGTTTAAGTTACATGAAAACATAAGGCCAAAACGTTCACGCATGGCGCATATAACATATGCTCACGCTGGTTCTTAACATGGTGCGCTCGCGCAGGGCGCACATAACACATGCACGCGCTGACTAACATGGCGCGCTCGCGCAGGGCAAACATAAATGTCCGCGCTGATTCTAACATATTCTCGCGCCGGGCGCACATAATGTGCCCGCGCTGATTCTTAACATAGCGCGCTCGCGCAGGGCGCACATAACAAATGCACGCGCTGACTAACATGGCGCGCATAATATTTACAATCACCTAATTATTAGGTTGATTACTTAGTTTAAGGGGTTGGGAATTTACCGGGTGTCACATTCTCCCCTCGTTAAACGAATTTCGTCCCGAAATTTAGGAGACGTTGCTGGCAGAAGCCATATTCTGAAAGAGGTGTGGGTATTTTATGCGCATCTGATCTTCTCTTTCCCAAGTGAATTCAGGCCCACGCCTTGAGTTCCATTGAACTTTTACCAACTTGATTCTGCTTCTGCGCAACCTTTGTTCTTTCCAATCGGTTACTGCTATAGGCTCTTCTACGAAGTGCAGCTGTTTGTCAATATGAATTTCTTCCACCGGTAAAATCAACGTTTCGTCAGATAAACATTTCTTGAGGTTGGATACATGAAACGTATCATGAACTCCACTGAGTTCGGCGGGTAGACGGAGTTTATAAGCAACTGGACCGATCCTCTCCAGGATCTCAAAAGGTCCAATGTAGCGCGGATTTAGCTTTCCTCGCTTACCGAAACGGGGGACTCCCTTCCATGGAGAGACTTTCAAAAGTACTTTATCCCCTACTTGAAACTCCAACGGTTTCCTTCTCACATCAGCATAACTTTTCTGTCTGTCGCGTGCTGCCTTAAGGCGATCCCTTATCTGAAAAATCTTGTCTGTTGTTTCTTGGATCACTTCTGGACCAGTCATTTGCTTGTCGCCCACTTCAGCCCAACACAGTGGGGATCTACACTTGCGCCCATATAAAGCTTCGAACGGCGCAGCCTTAATGCTTGTGTGATAACTGTTATTGTAAGAAAATTCAACCAACGGGAGGTGGGTATCCCAACTACCTCCAAAATCGATCGCGCACGCGCGCAGCATATCTTCCAATGTCTGGATTGTTCGCTCGCTTTGCCCATCCGTTTGAGGATGATAAGCTGTACTCATATCAAGGCGAGTACCTAGAGCTCCTTGTAACGATCTCCAAAACCTTGATGTAAACCGACTATCTCGATCAGAAATGATGGACACTGGGACTCCATGTTTTGAAACTACTTCTCGAATATATAGTCGGGCTAGCTTTTCCATTTTATCAGTTTCTTTAATCGGCAGGAAGTGTGCTGACTTAGTTAACCGATCCACAATAACCCATATTGTGTCATAACCCCCAGGTGTCCTTGGCAGTTTGGTGATGAAGTCCATAGAGATTTGTTCCCACTTCCACATGGGAATTTCTGGCTGTTGAAGCAACCCCGATGGTTTCTGGTATTCAGCCTTTACTTTTGAACACGTCAGGCACTTACTGACATACATCGCGATGGCGCCTTTAAGATTGGGCCACCAATACAGCGTTTTAACATCTTGGTACATCTTGTCTGCGCCAGGATGTACGGAATATCGCGTCTTGTGAGCTTCGTTTAATACCTGCTCGCGCAATCCTCCCTTGAGAGGGACCCATATGCGGTTGGCAAAATATCGAGTGTTGTTCCCTTTAAGTTCCAAATTCTTAATCATACCCCCAAGGCATTCGTTTTTAACAAACTCTGGTTTCAAGGCTTCTTGCTGAGCGTCTCGGATGCGGGTAGAGAGATCTGCGTGAATGGTCAACCTTAGAGCCTTGACTCGTAGCGTTTTTATTCGCTCCTTTCTGCTTAGCGCGTCTGCTACCACATTCGCTTTCCCCGGATGATACTTGATCTCGCAATCATAATCATTCAACAATTCAACCCATCTTCGTTGCCTCATGTTTAATTCCTTCTGATCGAATATATGTTGGAGGCTCTTATGATCCGTAAAGATTACACATTTCGTACCGTAGAGGTAATGGCGCCAAATCTTTAGCGCGAAGACAACAGCTCCAAGTTCTAAATCATGCGTTGTGTAGTTCTTCTCATTGGTCTTAAGTTGGCGCGAGGCATACGCTATGACTTTGTCTCGCTGCATAAGGACACATCCGAGTCCTTGATGTGAAGCGTCGCAGTAAACAACGATGTCATCTGTCCCCTCGGGCAGGGATAAGATTGGCGCACTACATAACTTCTGTTTCAACATTTGAAATGCCGCTTCCTGATTCTTGCCCCAAATAAACGCCTTGTCTTTCTGAGTTAGCGCGGTCAGAGGTAGAGCTATCTTGGAGAAGTTCTCAATGAAGCGTCGATAGTAGCCAGCTAGTCCAAGGAATTGCCTCACCTCAGTTGGGGTTTTTGGCGCTTCCCAGTTTTCGATGGCCTTGACTTTGGAAGGATCAACGTGAATTCCTTTCTCGTTTACAACGTGACCGAGGAAGTGAACTTCTCTAAGCCAAAATTCGCACTTGGAAAACTTCGCATACAACTTTTCTTTCCTTAACAATTCTAAAATCATTCTCAGGTGTTGCTCATGCTCGGCCTTGGTTCGAGAGTAAATCAAAATATCATCTATAAACACAATCACAAACTTGTCCAAGTATGGTTTGCACACACGGTTCATCAGATCCATGAATATAGCCGGCGCATTAGTTAGCCCGAAAGGCATCACTAAGAACTCATAATGGCCATATCTGGTTCGGAAGGCTGTCTTTGGCGCGTCTTCCTCATGGACCCTAAGTTGGTGGTATCCTGACCGTAGATCTATCTTCGAATAATAACTGGATCCCTGCAACTGGTCAAATAAGTCGTCAATCCTCGGTAAGGGGTACCGATTCTTGACTGTCAGCTTGTTCAGCTCCCTGTAGTCAATACACATTCTGAACGAACCATCTTTCTTCTTTACAAACAGTACTGGAGCTCCCCAAGGTGAAAAGCTTGGGCGTATGAAACCCTTATCCAATAGTTCCTGTAACTGATTGGATAGCTCTTGCATCTCAAATGGAGCTAAGCGATAAGGCGCTCGAGCTACTGGCGCAGCTCCTGGGACCAAATCAATACAAAACTCGACTTGTCGCGGCGGCGGCAATCCGGGCAGATCTTCAGGAAAAACTTCTGGAAATTCGCGCACTACTGGTAAGTCTTCAATTCTTCGCTCATCTCCTTTCTCTACTACATGCGCCAGGAAGGCGTAGCACCCTTTCCTTAGGCACTTACGCGCCTTTAGGCATGAAATCAGTTTCGTCGCAACTCCCCTTCTTTCCCCTTGAATCATCAAAGTTTCTCCGTTCAACAGTGGAATCCGAACCTGTTTCTCATGACAAACAATCTCCGCGAGATTCTCGACCAACCAATCCATACCTACCACAATATCGAAACTTCCCAAATCTATTGGTAACAAGTTTATATTGAACTCATGACCTCCCATGACTAACACACATTGCTCAGTCCTTTCATTCGCGCATAACTGCCTACCATTGGCTAGTTCTATAGTATAAGGTTTGTCTAGCCTACTGGTCGCTAAGCCCAGGGAGTTTTTAAACTCATGGGATATAAAACTTAGGTCAGCGCCAGTATCAAATAAGACAGATGCATAATGACCGTTAAGCAAAAACGTACCGGTTACCACATTCGGCTCTTCCTTTGCTTCACCCGCGCCGATCACAAAAGCTCTCCCGCGAGCTTGGTTTCCTTTCTGTGGGCAATCCCGACTGAAGTGTCCAGGCTTCCCGCATGCGTAGCAGTTGTCATTGGCCCCAGCTTCTTTAGCACGGCAATTCACCGTCTTGTGTCCTGGTCTGCCACATTTGGCGCACGTGACGTTCGCGCATTCGCCTTCGTGGTGATACTTGCATTTGTTGCACCATGGGTAAGGCCCGCTGTATCCTTTCCTTGATGGTTCCGCGGCTTGAATCGCGTAAACCCTTGTGCTTTCCTACTTCTTGGGCGGTGGCTGCTTGAAGTCTGATCCTCGGTGGGAGTTCCATTTCCTCTTGGAGTCAGAGGTTCGCTGCTCGTTCAAGCGAGCAGTCAACATACCCGCACGAACCGTATCCCTTGTAAGGGTGATGGCTCGCGCAACCGCCTCGTCAAAGGTCGGAGGTGCGGCGGCGTTGAGCGGGACCCTAACGACAGGAGGTAACCCAAAGATGTACCTCTCGATTTTCTTTTCTTCTGTGTTTGCCATGTCTGGCACCAGCTGGCAAAGCTCGTTGAAACGATTGGTGTAGGCATCGATATCTGTTCCTACCATGGTGTGGTTCCAGAATTCTTGTTGCAAGCTCTGAATTTCTGCGCGAGAGCAGAACTTTCTCATCAACATTTCTTTCAATTCTTCCCAGGTCTTGTGAAGAGCAACTTCTCGCCCCAAAGTCTTTACTTGGAGCTTCCACCAAGATGAAGCTGCTTCTTGGAACATGCAGGTCGCGTAAAGGACCTTCTGGTTTTCACTACATCCGCTGATGGAGAGAACTGTCTCCATCTTGTCAATCCAATTGTAGAGCCCAATGGCTCCTTCGGTGCCTTTGAACGGCCAAGGCCTACAGGCCATGAATGTTTTATAGGAGCATCCTTTGTCCAAGGCTCCTGATTCGGGTTCTGGGGTCTCGTTCTCTTGGCGACCCTGACTAGATTCGGCCTTGCTGGCCTCATGCGTTGCAATCGCCTGCGCGATTATTTCTGCGAGCTCCTCGGGTGTCATGGTAATTCCCTTGGCTCTGGTTGGAGGCATTCTTTCATAAAAAGAAAATACAACAAACTTAGCGCATGTACTCAGAGCACATAATGTTCTTATCTCTAGACACTGTGACCCGTGTTCCTAAGTGCGTGTGTGATTTTTCTTTTGAAAATATTCTTTGAAAAATATTTCATGCGATTCCCCAAAGGTTATAGTCTAGGTTAAAAACTTCTTTTCCTAGTTCGCTATAACCAGTGCTCTGATACCAATCTGTCACACCCGGCCCTGAGCGGCGGAAACAGCCGGGCGCGCGCGAGTGGGGATTGATACTTAAGCACGGGCCATTGCAAAACATTCAAAGATTTTTATTGCGCATGAGAAGTTTAATACAAATACATTACATTGTTTAAGTATTACATAAAAACATCCAAGTACAAAAACTGAAGATTTTCTCGCCATATCCCCTTGCGCGGCGGGTAACCGTGCGCATCGAGGGGATAAAACCAAAATCTTCCAAAAAGCTTGTTTTAGATGTTCAGCGTGTGGTGCTCTAAGTGCGACTCCATGCGCTACCTAGTTATCTCCTGAAAGACACGTAAAAACATTTGAATCAGTATAAACTGAGTGAGTTCACAAGTTTTAGTAACTTGATAAATCGTATTGCATCATAATCTTGATACAAATCATTCTGAAACATAATTCTGGTAGCATCATTAAACACATGCTTGGTAAAACATAGTTATATCAACATATTCTGATAAAATCGTTCCGCGGGTTACGCGCGAACATTTCTGGGAACTGTGCTCGTCTGTGTAAGTGGCGCTGCCACTACGAGCTAAAATAACGTAATACCGTCCCGCGGGTTACGCGCAGACACTTCTGGAAAACTGTGCTCGTCTGTGTAAGTGGCGCTGCCACTACGAGCGAATATATGCTGTAATACCGTCCCGCGGGTTACGCGCGGACGTTGTGCCGGAAAACAAGGCGCTCGTCTGCGTAAGAGGAGCGACCTCTACGAGCGGGCTCAACCCATAGTACTGCCCCATGACCATACTAGGCACTCGTCTGTGTAAGAGGTGCGACCCCTACGAGTGGGCGGATCAAACCAGCAGTCCCTACCCTTAGAGTTCCAATGGTAAAGTGATCACTTACTCGAGTTCTAGCGCACATACATCGAAAACCTTAGATAACCGTTTGCATTGCTCATCATGAAACATAACTTAAACACATAATCGCTTGCATAGCTTGTAAGTATACCATGATAAAACATTATTTAAGTACGTGTCCCTCGCCCCGAAAACAGTTTAAAAATAGTGAAAACAGTGAAAATAGGGGCTGTGAGACTCACCTGTGGTTCTTGTTAAGGGATTAATCGAGATTCGGGTTTTCTTGGTGTTGGCCTCGGAATCGAAGGTCTAGAATACGATTAAATAACAAATATATATATTAAGATCAAGATATAAGGGTTGGAAAGTAGATCTCAAGGTTATAATCTCGGCTTACCTAGTAACAGGATCGGAGCTGGAAACAACGGATGCTTGGGAAAAGATTAGTGCAAGTTTGTAGTTCTTTGAAGTGTGTTTTGGGTGATAATTTAGGCTACAAATTTATAGGCAAACTCAAGGGAACATAATCCCTTGCTTTAGGGAATTGTAATCTTTTGAAATGATGATAAAGTATGGAAATTATTATTATTTATTAAAAAGAGTAGAAAAGTAGATTAAAGATTCTGATTTGATATGGACAGGACATGCAGGGCTGTGGTTGGTGAGAGTGGGTGGCTGGCAGTTGACTTTTACAGTTTGCTTTTTCAGTGCTTTAGACAGTGTACAGTAAAAAGTAGAAGTTTTCTGAAACACGCAACCGCCCTCTTTTGGGCGGGGACAATTTCCTTAAATCTGATTATTTTGACTAAGTGTTCTGCGCGTATAACTTGGTGCGCATAGCTTCCTGCGTGTAGAACATTTCTTTGCTGCGGGTAGGTGCGTAACCTTCTCGCAGTTAGGGACATTTGAGTTTCATTTGTAGATTCTCCAGGTGGTTTTGGTATTTCAACATAGTGATCAGTCATGTTGAAGTCAATTCCATCCTGGAGCTTCAGACAAACTAGCTCTCAACGTTCCCGCCATGCGGGTAGGTTAGTTCCCTTCCGCACGCGCATAAACGATGTAGGATGCACCCGCCTTAGCATCATGCGGGATGGTCAACCCATAGACAACATATCGTTTAAGTTACATGAAAACATAAGGCCAAAACGTTCACGCATGGCGCATATAACATATGCTCACGCTGGTTCTTAACATGGTGCGCTCGCGCAGGGCGCACATAACACATGCACGCGCTGACTAACATGGCGCGCTCGCGCAGGGCAAACATAAATGTCCGCGCTGATTCTAACATATTCTCGCGCCGGGCGCACATAATGTGCCCGCGCTGATTCTTAACATAGCGCGCTCGCGCAGGGCGCACATAACAAATGCACGCGCTGACTAACATGGCGCGCATAATATTTACAATCACCTAATTATTAGGTTGATTACTTAGTTTAAGGGGTTGGGAATTTACCGGGTGTCACAGTATGACAAACACCAAGCTTCCAACAACCCCCCCCCCCCATCATTCGTTTACTAAAAGAAGTTGTTTTAATATATTGCCAAACTTTTGTTTCTGTTTTTCATCCGCATGTTGTATCGAACATCCTTTTTGAGTGTTAACTTTCGACATCTACAAATACCACCTCAGAAGATGAAGAGCAATCACTGATGCACCAAGAGCAAAACTCCATCTCAAACTTTTTGAACCATTTCCTGATGGCTGATACAGGGCCCCGCCTTTAGGGAGGGCGGGGTGGTCGACGGCCCCCGGCCCGACACCCCGTTAGGCTCGAAAATTTTAAAAAAAATAAAAAATTATATGTCTTTTTATGAATAACAAGATGTATATTTTATGTTTAAACCCAATTACATAACAACTAGTTTGGCGTATTGGCAAAATGATATTACTCTCAACAAAAAGGTTGTGGGTTCTAGTCTCATTTGGAGCATGTTTAACCTTATTTATGTATAAAACTTTTTTACACAACTCAAATCATAACCAAGTACGGCCATTTAAATATTTAATTATTTAAAGCTAACAAATACTCATTTTACTAGAGGCCTAAAAAATTTTCGCCTTCGGTCCAAAAAACTTTTTGTCTTCTCAAAGCCGGGCCTGGGCTGATATTGTTGTTGTTACTTCCCTCGGTTTACACAACATAAAAAGTTACAACTTCAAACTTTTAGGCCAAACAACTTGTTCTCCAAGTCTTATCTATTCCTAATAAAACTCTTCTTTTTTTTTTGAATGGCAAATATTTGTTTACTTCAGATGACTCGAACCCAAGACTCTTAATGTTAAAAGATATCATATGTTCTTGTTAACCATGATAACCAATGGGACCATATCTAAAGTAGAAAATTTAAGGAAAATATTGTGAATGAAACTACTGACATATTTACCTAGACAAGTGGATTCTTTGGAGAGAGTAGTATAGATAATGTTATTTCCATAACCGTTATATGCACATCTTGATAAGGTACAACTAGAATCTGAAGCAATATTTCCAAAATTAAAATTGGTGCCTACACATTGGGTAGAAGGACAAGTTCTCCCATTTCGCGGATTAAATCCTGATGGCTCACAGTTCAATCTGAAAATATCGAAATGAAACCTGACTATAAGAATTCAAAAACAGTTGACCAAAAATGAAAAACTGAAGTTGACTTGCATCCAATTGTTAGCAGCATTGCATTTGCATCGGACACAATTGTTAGTAGTATAAGTGTAAGTGCCGTTTGGGATGAGCAAAGGGTAATCCGTAGTCATTTCTCACTTTTGTGTTGCAAACTAATAAGAAAGGAAAAACAGAAACGGTTATAGTTTACCTCTAATAAAAAGGTTCCTTTTTTAATACACTTTATTATTATTATTATTATATATTAATTTACAACTATTCTTGACAAAGGGTGTGCTTTATTTTTGTATTAATAGGCCTATTCACGAGCCGAGCCGAGCCGAGCCCGAGCCAAGGCAAGCTCAAACTCGGCTTGATATTCAATCGAGCTGGCTCGGCTAGAGCTCGAGCTCTTAATCAAGCTAAAAATATGAGCTCAAGCTCGGCTCGGTTTTAAATCAAGCCGGCTCGGCTCGGCTCGATTTGGCTCAAGTTTACCTGTAATAATAACAATTATATGCAACCATCAAGTTAAACTAAATAAATATGACGTTGATATCAACACCAACTAAATACAAACTAAATAAATACGTCTAATACAAAATTAAGCAGAGAATCGGCGGCCGATGGCGGAGGATGAGCGGCAGCCGATGGCGGAGGTGAATATGAGCAGCGGCGAAGGTGAATATGAGCATCTAGGGTTTGGGTGGAAAATGCAACGTATACTAATTATTGAGTGTGTGAACTATGAAGTCTCATCTCTCAGTTACTCAGTATATGGAATTAAGAATATGGATTATGAAGTATAAGAAAGGAAATTGAGCTGGATTAAAGGAAAGCACATATGTTAAAATAATTGGGCTCGATAATTATATGCATGTATGTATATATATAATAAACTAGCTTTATCCCCCCCCCCCCCCGGTGTTACAGGAGTTTATTTAAGTTTTTGTTTTTATCGTTTTACTATTTTATGATGATTTATTTTATTTTTTAACTTAGTATGTTTTAATTTAATACATATATATTAGTTTGTTATTATATTTTTTGGCGTTTGAGTATTTTCAATTGAGATGTGTAGGTTTTTTAGATTTTAACGAACAAAAATACACGAACACGAACATGTTAATTTTTTTAAATGAACAAACATGAACATAAATATTTGTCTAACGAAAAAGGGGACATGATGTAGTTGACGATGACGGGTAGTATCGGAAGTTAATTGACGATGGAGATGATAGACCCGCAATGGATAACATGTAAAGATGATAAATTAAATTAGGGTTTGAGAATAAAAGTATTTACCAATAAATAAGATCTTATAACCCATTTGAGAGCTATTAGGGTTTGGTAAGACCCATAACCCGTGGAAATTATTCTTTGATGATTAAGGGGTTATTTCACAAATAAATGAGATCTTATAACCCGTTTAAGGGTTACCCGGGTTTGGTGGGACCCATGACCCGCGAAAATTATTGTTTGATTATAAAAGAGTTTCACAAATAAATGAGATGTTATAACCCATTTAAAGACTATCTGGGTTTGGTAAAACTCATACCCGCGATTTCGGGTCAAATGCATGAGAAGCCTCCATTTAGAAATCAAGCAATCTGGTGGCTCTAGAGAATGGGAGGACAACCTGAGAGCGACACATAGGATTTCATGGTAGCCAATTATATAGATAGTTCGATTAAAATAAAATAGTTCGAGCCAATCGAGCGAGCTCGAGTCGAGCCGGGGCTAGCTCAGGTTCAGCTCGTTTAGAAATCGAGTCGAGCTAGGCTCGGCTCGTTTACAATCGAGTCGATTTCGAGCAAGCTTTCTCCGAGCTTTTTTGGTGAGTTTCGAGCGAGATTCAAGCCGTAATATTTTTGAACAGCACTAGTTGTATATAATGCTTTTGAGGTTGTGACTTATGCTTTAAAAGTTGCATACGGTGCATTGTGTTGTGTACTTGTTCATTTGCTTAACACGTGTCTTTCCATTTGTATCCACTACCGTTTCAGAAAGTTTCTCTGTCACCAGAGTTTTTTTATCTCATCGTTCATTCTCTAATTGCAGAAGCGCTAGAACTGACGTGGTTATTTTCTATCTGATATTCTGAATTGATGTGATTACCCCTAAATATGCAATGTTTAATGCCTGATGTCTTACTGTTTGCGATGTTTGATTTGGTATTGTTTGAGGTAGATTGTTGTGTTTTGTGCTTGGCTCTATTGTTTCTTCCGATTACCACTTGCTTTATGGCTGTGATGATGCTCTGCTTTTTGGCGTGGCAACATATGTTGCAGCCATTGTGCGGACCTGAGACTCATGTAGGCAGTGAACTTACATTATTTGTGTTTTCATAAAATTACAATATGTTGTCAACGAATTATATAGCACATTGAATATTTTGCTAACAATGTGCGGCCGATGTGGTGCTTTATGTCTATTTTGTGACGTTAGATGCCGTGCACATAAAGTGTTCGATGAAATGTGCCTCTCTCTTCGTTTGGGTTTAAGAAAGGCTGTGATGGTTTTATGAGCCTAGGTACGCTGCACATAAGGTGTTTGACGGGATGCTTTGACCATTGTGCTACACCTTTAGGATTTTGGGGTGATGATGATACCGTGGTGCTTGGACACAAGCAACTACAATTGCAGCCATGAATATAAACTGATATGCCTGTATGAAGATTGTCATTAAAACTTCATATTAAATATATTAAAATAGCTAATAATCTTTTTCATCCTTTATTTTCCTACAGGTCTAGGGGCAAAAAGTTACATGCTGAGCATTACTTCTAGCTACCAGGTAAACTTTTAGTTGTCACTCGAAACAACAAAATATTAAATGACAAAATCGCATCCACTTCGAAGTTATTAAAATGCTTCTCCCTTTTTTTGATAATTAATAGGGAGAAAATAAGAGAACTAAAATCGTCTTTTTGTTGTAATTAGTGACCGTACCCGTGCGTTATGACGGGTCGAGTTGGTGCCATGATTTGTGTGTATTAGACATATTCATAAAATCATTAGGAGTTATTAACATCATCAAAGTCAGTGACATTGTTAAACCTTGAAAGCTCGGGAGGAAAGAGTGGACTAGAAGAAGACAAGGTTAATCTTATTATGAAGTTCAATTCTTTCATGCTTAATATTAGAATATAAAGAGTTGATGGGTGGGTTTAGACTGACTTACTGTAAAACATGTATTTCTAATAATAAATGAGGAAGGTTTGCTGGAAGTTTTTTATGGAGTTTATGAAATAGATGTAATGATAGTGAATTAGCGATTGTATATGTGTGGTTTTTTTTTTTACAAATTATGGCTTTATATGGTGTGGAACATGATGACTATCGAATCGAAGCCAACTGAGATGCTGGTAAGTTATGTTTTGCCTATTTATTTTGTTCAAAACAAATACACGGATACTATACATGTTAGGAGGTGAAAGTTTGAAATTTAGCTTACAATCCATGCCGGCCATGTTGAGTATTGATTCATTGGGGTTTATGTACTTAAAAGTTTTCGTTACTTTATTTATTGAGGTGATTTAACTATTAAAATTCATCTATTCTTTACTTAGATGTAGTTTTGTATGCTTTCTGTACTGTTTTGTTTCTCTGTTTTGACTTAAGTTTAGCTATTGTATTATATGTTTAGCAGGTTTTAGAAGGTGCCAGCAGATGTTGGCTTCAAACTTTGATTACGAGGTATTATGTGTTTAGCAGGTTTTAGAAGGTGCCATCGGATGTTGGCTTCAAACTTTGATTACGATAAGTTGGCAAGTTTGTTGGATTTGAGCTAAGGGGCAGTATAACAAACATTTAATTACAAACTAGGGTATAGGCTCGCGTGACACGCGGGTGGAATAACTTGTCACTAAATATATTGAAATATAAAAACTTTTTTGGCCGTCATTTTATACCTAACAAAATTTATACTCTTCTAAAACAACCTGTTTTGAAATATTTTCAAAATAGTTGCAAAATATAAAAAAATTGGAATTAGTCAACTTCAAAAATTTATGAAATTTTGTTTGATTTTTAACCAATCTTGCAACAAACTTTTAAATGATCACTGACATTAATATTTTGTTAATATTGGAAAACTTGAAAACATTTTACAATAAATGAATTTTCAATTAACTTTAGAAAGATTAAAAAAATTTATGTTGACTTTGAAAATAATTAAAGGTGAAAAAATATGATGCAAAATCAACGAAAACAAAATATAAACGTATAGAAAATAAATTATCAAATATTTTTAATATTCTTTGAAAACATTATGAAGACTTAGACTATTAAATTGTTTGGATGTTATAATTAGAAGATTTATATTATGTCTAAATTTTTTTTGTTAAAATGTATAAAAATATAATACGTGTTTATTATATATTATTGAGAAATTTAGTGATATTAATATTTTGTGAACACAAATTCAATAAAAAAAAATATTGAACATACATAACCAAATTTAAAACGGTGAATATAAAAAGAAACTTATGTTTCGGGTGTGGAATCTCATAATCAATTGAATCTACTACAAATAATAACAATAAGAAATTAATATGTGATTAATTTAATTTTTGAAATAGAAAGTGACATTAATATTTTATGAAAGTTGTCATTTTTAATAATATTCACTAAATCATATGTGCCGAATAATATTTATAAATGATGATAAAACGGTTATTTAATTTATGATATATTAAGTATTAATTATTAGAAATTATTAGAAATTTTGTCAATTTAAATATTGTGTTCTAAAATAACGTGGTTATTATTTTAGTATTAGTTAATAATTAATATTCACGTAAATTAAAGTAAGATTACACTACAATTATGGTAAGTATTTTTAGTTTGACAATCAGTATTTTGAATATTAAAATCATAACTTATTCTAGTTAATGCAAAATCACAAAAATTAAAATCAAATCGGTTTTAATTTTACTAATATGACTAATTAATTTAGAAATAATTACCAAAATGAAAATTAAATCGGTTAATTTGAAAACTTCAAAAAGTTATGGAAAGATTTTGAAATGAGTTTAAAATTATGGAGAGTATTAAAACTTTTAAAAATTTGTTGAAAGATTGGTCAATTTTCGAATTTAAAAAGAGTTTAAATATGTTAATTAAAAAGGAGTTTAAATTTTGTAGTTTTAAGTTTGAATTTGGTCTTCTATGTAAAGATAGAAATAATTTGAAATATCTTGATTTATTGGAATAATAATATTAATAAATTATGAAAAGTTGTCATGTTTAATAATATTCACTAAATCATATGTGACGAATAATATTTATAAATGATGATAAAACGGTTATTTAATTTATGATATATTAAGTATTGATTATTAGAAATTATGTCAATTTGAATATTGTGTTCTAAAATAACACGGTTATTATTTACTAATATGACTAATTAAGTTAGAAATAACTACAAATATGAAAATCAAATCGGCTACTTTGAAAACCTAAAAAAATTATGGAAAGATTTTTGAAATGAGTTTAAAATTATGGAGAATACTAAAACATTTAAAAATTTGTTGAAAGATTGGTCAATTTCCGAATTTAAAAGAAGTTTAAATATCTTGTACTTAAAATCATGAAAACTTTATAACTTATTTATTGGGTTTTCCATATATAATGTAATTGGTTATATATAGAAAATATAATGTATCTTACAATATAATAACATAATAATGTTTTAAGTCAAATATATTGAAATATAAAAATGGTAAGGTGTAAATGTTATTATTTATGTCAAAATAAGATGTAACAACTAATTAGAAAAGGTAATGAATTAATAATAATAAAATTACTAAAATTATAATAATTATTATAAATTATAGAGATTATCATTAATAAATAGATAAATATAAGATACAAAAATAAAATTTTCTTTAATACATCGGTTCTGATTAAAATATATTAAATGGACAAAATAAACAACTATATATGATTGATTATATAAAAATCAAATAAATTACATAAATTGTAAAAAATACATAAATACATGAATAATAACAAAAATATACATCAATATTAAACAAAAAATAAGATATCTTATCAAAAAATCTTCAACCCATGAAATTAGCTATATCAACTTGGGAACATAACCTGAAATGAGAAAATTAAATATTAATATTCGTTTTACAAATATTAAATTTTAATCGTGGTAATGTTACATGTTATGAAAAATTTACCCAGTAATTCATAAAATTCAACTTTAATTTAAATTTGGAAATTTATAAAATTTAAATTGCATCGTTTTAGAAATAATAAATTTTAGTGATGGTAATTTTATAAATTATGAATGTTTGTTTAATCACTCATTTAAAAAGTTCAACTTAAAGTTAAAATCAACTTTAATGTTTGACCCGGCAACTTAAAAATGTTTGACCAGCAATTAAATAAAAAAATCAACTTAAATTTAAATTGGAAAATATAACTTTTTTAATCAAATAGTTTTAGAATTAATTGTTCTGCAACAATAAATCACTTAAAAAAATTAATAAAATCAATTGTTCTGTTTAATTAAATAAATTTTTAACCATAAATAAATGGTAGAATTAACAAATATAATTTTAGCTTTTCCTTTTTCTTCCAGAATTCGTAATTATGGCGTCAATCAATTGGATTTTTGGAAACCGTAATTACAGGGCCAATTAGTTGAATTTATAGAAACGTCGTAACCTTCCAAATTCTTACTCCAAATTGGTGTTCACGGTTTCAACTGAATCAGATCGTGGTTCGAATTGAATTGGTTGGAGATCCTAAAAGCATCAGGTACCATTGAATTGAAGATCTGGCCAATTGAAGCAATTGAATCGCGATCCAAAGCATACCCAGATTGTATTCGTACCGCGTTTGGGTACACACGATCCAGATCGAAATTCGTGGCATGTTAAGCGATCCTTGTGACTATGGGTATAACACATGAACGGAAAAACTTACCGAAAAAAAAATGTAAAAACGTAGAAATATTAACTTCATCGCCGTTTTTGATTTAGAACCTAAACTGATTTTAAAAAAATCAGTTAACAATGAAAACAAAAATAAAATGTTAGATCTACAATAACCGGAAGAAAATATGATTTTGCCGGAAAAATATATAACCTTGCCGGAAAATCATATAACATTGTTGGCCATTAGAGTATAATATATAACCTTACCAGAAAACGATTAATCTCGATCTACATTACCGGAATATAGAAGATGGTGGATGGTGGAGTTAGTAAGCCGAGAGAGATAGGGAGAGAGAGATAGATTAAATACAAACAAAAACGGAAAACAAAAATCTTACCGGAAAACCATAATAACTTCAAAATATCAATTCAATCTTGGATTTTGATATACAACCTAAAGAGATTATTACAAAATCATATAACAATTAAAATAAATATAAAACCATATCGGAAAACCTTACCGGAAAAAGATATTACCTTGCCCGAAAATCAAATAACATTGTTGACCATTAGAGTATAATATATAACCTTACTGGAAAACGATTAATCCCGATCTACATTACCGAAATATAGAAGATGGTGGAATTGGTTAGTCGAGAGAGAGAGAGAGAGAGATTAAAATGATTTTGGTGGAAAATATTAAGGTTTAAATAAGTTTTTTGGTGTTTGGTCAACATGACACAATATTAGAGCTTCTGGAAATGGTAATTTGATGATTGGATTGCACATGTGGACAGCCTAGTTGAAGGTCATGTGTCCACATTGTATTGCTTTAATAGTATTTAAAGATAAGTTGGTAGCTTATTATTAGTGTTAAAGAAATTAGCAAATCTGTATCTTAAATTGTTAGTAGTTATAGTGTTGTTATTGTGAATTAGTGTGCTACTAAATTATCACATTTGTTTCGAAATTACATACCGCCACCAAGCGTGGGCCATTTTGTTTTCGTAACATAAAGTATCTTCTTTTCCTTATTTAATGCTCCAGCCGCAACGCGGCACGGGTCTAAATACTAGTTATTATTTCATTTTGTATTAAGCATATACTTTTTTTGAAAGTTTTATCTTTTGCTTGTTGTAACGAATACACCGACCGAGAATGTCATAAACCTCACACCAACGTGCAGGTAATCATTCTTGTTATCCCTAAAATTCTTAATAGAAAATTCTTTGTTTTTTGCAAGCGGCATTAGTTTGGTCGCATGTGGCATCGGTGTCTCTCTTAAAGGGTCATAACACTTACCAATCTTTTCTTACTCAAGTTCGATCCTAGAACAGTGGTGTTCTCCGTCATTTAATAACATACATTTGTTAGATTTGAACCTCGGGCCTCTTGGAGGAAAGTCATATATAAACAAACCCCCTTGACCATCATTATCATCTTGCAAACCTTTGTTCTTGCCATACGAGTTCATCTCTTTCATCTTGCTGAACTCGTATTGTGTTGTTTGTCGATCATCGTTGTCATCATGGTGATGACAGGTGTGTAGGTTTTGGTATTCATATTATTGTGAGTAGTGGAGTTAGATCTATTGTCAGTTTGTAAATTGTATTTCCGTAATAATCGATTCAAGAATTTGGAGGAACAAAGAGTTTGAAGATTTGGTGTTTGTGAAATAATAATAATAATAATAATAATAATAATAATAATAATAATCAAACAAAGGCAACATTACTACCTTTAAGAGGAACATCAAGAATGGAATCAGGTAGCAACTCTGCAGGACTAGTCATCCCATTCAAATCCAACAACGTGCATGGTCTCCTTGTTATTAAAGTGCTGCGCAATCCCACTCAACGTGCTCCCGGCCGTGGCCAAGTATCCGTAATGAATCACCTGCTCTCCACCAGCTACACGGCAGCGGAATCCACAGCTTCTGACCCACTGTTATATTATTTGCATCGGGTATGTTATTCACACTCTGGATCTGCGGGTAAAGCACCAGACGAGAGAAAACCTCAGCAGCAATATAGTAGAGTCCGTCATCCGGTACGACATGGGTCGGTGGTTGGATATTCCGGTACCGTTTTGGCATATGCATGGGAATGGGATCTTGAGGACCTGGTCGGCGTTGAATTGTTGGGTTTTAGGGGTGGTGAGTGGGAGGTTGTTGGCGCCGAGGAGTGATCGGAAGTTGTTTATATCAAACAGTTTGGCTATGGCAGACAAAGTGGTGGTGTTTGGTAGTTTGTAGTCGATGGGTGAATTGCAGGTGGTAGTGGGGTTGGTGCATCGGAATCCTGGGGGTGGTGTGGTCGTGTCTTGTGAATAGGATTGAATGAAGATGGAGGAGAGCATATTTACGGTGGGGAAAACAACTCCCATAGCTTACTGTGAAACATGTGTAATGAGGTGGGTACATGCATGTTTGAATGAGAAGATGAAAAGGTTGACTTGGTGTCTTGGTAATATTGCATTATCACATCAACAACATTTGTTGTGGGTTTGCATGATGATGTGGAGGCCATAACAAATGAATAGCCTAGCCCTAGCCACAATCAACATGTTCATAGTGAAGTTTTTTGTAATATGTCTAATGAAGTTTCTTGTAATATGTCTTAAAGAGTAGAGACCATCTCGGACCGCTACTAGGTACCATTACATTAGGGCTAAAGGTGTAAAATAACCTGTACCCGGAATCGATTTTTTTTTAAAATCCGGATTTTTATTACCCGAACCTGAACTCAGACCCTATCCTACCCTACCCTACTCGTAGGGTACGGATAGTGTATGACTTTCAATGCTGAAACCCGAACCCGTACCCGATAATACCCGAAATACGGTTCTAGTTATACCCGAAACCCGATTCTAGTTACGCCTGAAACCTGGGTTTTTGCATACTCGAACCAGCTTTTTTACATACCCGGACTGGATTTTTTTTATACCCGGATATTAGTGTTTGTGCACATGTGTGGCTACCCACATATCTATAGCCGTTCTCCAACGGATCTTTTTTGAAGCACATATTTGATATAGACACTTATTTATAACAACGCCTTTTTATATAACAAACAACAATTTAAACACACATAAAATATATGTTTTCTATACCAATTGTTTAATTGTTTATATGTTTGAATGAACTTTAAAGTTTGTATGAAAAAAAATGGAGTTAGAATAAATTAAAAACAAAGCACACACGTTAACAAGAGAATGCTACAGAAAAAGGGTTTTTTTAATAGCCGGAAATAGGATATTCAAATACCAGGAAAACGGTTTTTTTAAATACCTGAAATAGGGTATTCATATTCCAGGGTATTGAAGACCCGATTCAATACCTGACCCGGACCCGGTACATAGGGTATGGTTTTTCAAGCCAATACACAAACCCGGACCCGACATGGGTATTACTAATATTCAATTTTTCAATACTCGATTATACCCGAACCCGATTCTATACCTGAACCCGGTTTTTCTAATACCCGATTTGTGCACCTCTAATTTGGACTGCCTCAATCTTTTTAAATGCCTAAAACGTATAATAAATCATGGTCTTTCTCATAAGAAAAACTGTTTTTGATTATGTGGCTCCTGTGTCATCTATAAGTATGTATAATTGTAGACCATAAACCTAAAAGTTGGACAATCTTAAAGCTATAATTGCTAGGTATATCTTGTTACTTTAAAATTTAGGGGACCTTGAGAAGTGGAAGCCTAAAGCTATTATTTATTTCACTTCCTTAGAAACACATGATATAAAGGGATCAGAAACTCAGAAAGTTATGAGGTGAAAGTAGGGTTGTTGGAGTGTCATTGAGCCGAGCCGAACTCGGCTCATTTAAATTAAGTACAATAATGCATTATTGATAATTGAAGTTGATGACTAGAAACAAGAGAACGAAAAACCTAAAGAATTGGTCATTAGATAGATTACCAAGTCCCTGGTTTGTAATGGGGTAAATGAGTCGAGTGTAGCCTGACCTCGACTCACTTTTAACTCACAAAAGCTAAAGCTCGGCTTGTGAGTTATTTTTTGAATCTCGTCTCAGGCTCAACTCATAGTGGATGTTTATTTGAAATGGTCATAGTAGATTAGTAGTCCATTGCTAACATCAATTGTAAAATTCCAACCTCAAAACTTAGAATACATCTTAAACAATAATAGTTGTTTATTTGATACACATTCTTTTAATATTAATTGGAATTTGGGTGCTCCAATATGTTAAAACAATTAGGTTTAATTGACAATAAGTGTGTAAAAGTCTTTTAACATGTTGAATAATGATTGATAAAAATTTGAAAACCCAAGGTAAAGGAGGTCTCAGGTAGGATAAAAGTGCAATAGCGTATTTATGTGACTCAAGATTTTTCATTCACACAAAGAGAGCTCGAGACGCCTACGAATTCGTGTAATGCCCCTTACAAAGGATGTTGCAAGTCTTGGCTTGTCATGAGATTCAACATGAGGTAACCTCTGGTGACGGGATATCTTTCGTGACTTCAAAGTTGAAGCAAAAGCATTTGCTTGGATCGCACAGGTGGGATCGGTTAAGATGTTTATAAGAGTTGTAGAAATGTATAATTTACTATGCTTCAATTTTTCATTATTAGCTATACAATGCACTAAAGCTGTATTATGAGTAGTAAGTTGTATTATGACGCATGAGAGAGGAAAATTTAACAAACCAACCATTCAAAAAAATATAAAAATAAAAAATAAAATTTAACAAACCTAAACACCAATTTGATGCTTTTAGGTGCTTTTGGAGGAACATTTTGAACATTTTGCCTCTCTAAAAAGCAAAAAACATTTTAAAGAATCAATCCCAAACACCCTTTATATTATCTATTCTCATCCTAGTATTTTCTAAATAAAGGTATATGTCCACATTTATTTCTTCTTTACAAGAAGGTAAGTTAACTAATTGTTTCATTTTTCCAAATACCTTTTGCGTGTTTATTTTTAAGACATGAAGCTTTTTCATCATTCCTTAAAACATATAATACTCTAGGAAGTTTCACACAAGGACCTTGTTAAGTCATTATATATCTATCATGGAAGACTTTAGATTCTGGCATTGACCGGACATTTATTTAATAGATGAACTGTATAAACTCTAGAAAGAGTCGAACAAAAACCATTAGAGTCGAATAATCCTTGATAAATACAAAACACAATTAACTATTCTTAACATAATATATATAAAACGCAATTCACTTCTAAACTCTTACTTGTCTTGCAGACGACGCAACACTGATTCTGCAAATCTTTGCTGTCTGCACCGGCATTTCGAATGCAATTAATAAATAAATACATACATACAACAATTAAATCCACTGTTATGACCTACAGCACTCCTATAGTCCTATGAGACTTGTCAAAATTAAAATGTTGACCGTTCACATAAAAAAATAAGGTATTAAAATTGAACTTACTTGCTCTCCCTATGTTTTGGGCTAGGGCGAGAGTATTTCAAATATCCATCCCACGGAACCATTTTAATACCCGCACGATCAGAGATAATCTCCCTAACCCTGGAAAATAAAAAAAATAAAATGCATAATATATATATTGACAATTTCAGACATTGAAATATTAAATACATCTTCATGTGATTTAAGTTTTACCGCTCAGCAAATTCAATAGGTGTTTCTCCTGGCTTCATGTTTTGGGGCTCTAGATACCAAACATCACACACGACAGCCCATGATGTCATCAACTGCAACAAATGTGTTGTGAAGGATTGTCTGCAAAAGGGGCCCACATGGTCTCAACTCTCAACATATTGATTCAATGTGTCTTCAAATTATCAAATTAGAAGAATAATCCTTACTTTCTACTATTCCAAAAAGCATCAACAAATATTTTGTTGTACTTGATTGCAATTGGGCAAACAGTGGATCCAAGCTCAAATGCACCCTGAAAAATGGTCATTCTGATAAATCAAATTATAATCATTTTACGTATATTAAATTATGTACCTTTTTGAACATAACAGTGTAATGATTATTCACACAAGTTCCTTCTGGAAATATCAGAAGAGGATTGTTGTCGGCCCCTTCAACGTGGTCTCTTAACCTGAAATTGCAAGCCCATAATATGTTACAACATATCAAAGAATAATCTGTCAATATAAGGAAAAAAAACAGACTTGTGATATTTTACATACTTTTTGGTTACAATTTCACGATCTTTTGCTTCTGAACGATTGAACCATATACACCCCACGCTTTCCAATATAGTGCTTTGTAAAAGTCCTGAACATAATGAGTTATTAATTATTATTATTATTCTAAAATTTCTTTATTGCTTCTAAATTTAATTCTAAGATGACACTTACCAACCCATCCGGCGTGTTTCTGCATGATAACAGCAAATGCAGTCATCTGCTCTAGAATGATGAAATCAATCATTGATGTATGATTGGCTACAAACACCTGATTATCCACCAATCAAGCACATAATTTAATTTGTTACATGTGAAACAAAGAAGCTTTTATCACTCTTGTTTACATGTTTGACCATTTTATTCATATCAGGTATTAAATAAAAAAAAATACTTGTTTGGGCCTTGCACATGGTCTCGGGCCATGGTATTTGACAACTCCAGTCCATGATGCAACAAAGAAGCTACAAATTAACTCCACTAAAGCTCTCTAAATATTAATCAAATACCAAAAAAGATAAACACTAGTGAGAATGTCAAATAAATACAGTCAGTTAACAATCCGAACAGAAAATGATGATTCTTCTCAAACATTTATTACCTCTAACTTTTTCCTCAACTTATCATTCCCTTTTAATAGCACATGCACAGGAATATAACATGAAAGGAATATTATCCAACCCGTTGTCAAAATTAAAACCCTGCAAAACAAACAACTTGCTTATTAACAGAGACCCTCTGCGCCTATTAACCTATTAAACTCTACCACTAACCTCCTAAACAGCCCAATAAATGAAATATAATCGAGTGGAGGAAATACCAACCTTACAGGGAAAAGAATTCCATATCTAACTACAACTCCCAAACACCACAGTGGGAACAAATACATATTCCAGTTCCAAGGTTCTGGCGGATTTGACTTGAAGCATCTCGTAAAAGAATCCTGTTCATCAACAGTGAACCTTTTGTTGGTTAACCATAAGTAGTATTGTGCGCTTGTGAAGCTACAACAAGGTGATAACATAACATGATAATTTCATTATTGTATTACCACTCCTCCCGCCATCACATGGACCTTGTAACATTTGAACTAGCAATCTGGTACACTTATTCATACAGGTTTACAGATTTTATATCTGATGTCTAACAAACCTAATAAGAGTCTTTGAGCAGTAATTCATACAGGTTACCAACCCCTGTGATAACACCAAGATTGAGAAAACTCTAGACTAAAACAATCTCACCAACATCTTGTTGTAATTTCTAATGAGATAACAGGTAAATTGGACTATCATCTAAAAGTTGCAATTTTTGCAAGGCAACCAACGATGGATTCATCAAGCTAATTGTTCATTTACTCAAAACAAGATCCTGATTAAGCAGCGGACCCATTTCACTACAGGATTGGAATTTGATATGATCTGGTTTACTTCAACAACCGCAATAGTTTAATTTGATTTACAAGCTCTCACACAAAATAGATAATAGCAGTTCAAAATTCAAATAATAACGAAAACAGCAATCCAAACTACACAAATCTAAATAATGATCAAAAATAATAATAATAATAGCCAATGTTGCTGCATGGTTTCCCTACAAATGAAACACATTTTATGTTAAAAACTTATCATGAAACACATTTTATGTTAAAAACTTATCATGAAACAACTATCTATGCAGGCATACGATCAGATTTATGATAAACTGACAGAAAAAAAATATACAAATTTATTGTGTGGAAAGCAAAAGGGGAAGAATACTTGCATCGACAATGGCACCACCTGCCTCCCTGAGTGTGGGTGAAATGTCCAGTATATCACGCCTAATCATAATAATCACTCAGTTCATCAACAACTTCATTCAAATAATGAAATAATACACTCTGTCACACACACAAATACACACAGAGAAAGTTTAAAAGAGAAATATATAAACAAACTTAAATAGCCGTTAACTATAAACGCAAAAGAACATAAATGAACAAAGAAACATAAACGAATGACTACACAAAAATTAATGTTTGTTTGGTTACGTTCATTTATGTTTATAGTTAACGACTGTTTAAGTTCATTTACGTACATTCGTTTATGATTGTTAGACCATGTGTAGTCATAACTCTCCACATCCAGGCATTATGAGCCACGTGGCGCCCAGTCAGAGTTATGGTTTTTTACAAAAACAGGCTGTAGTCATAACTCTCCACCCCCAGGCATTATGCGCCAATTGGCGCCCAGTCACTTTTACACTTTTTTTTTTACAGAATTGAATCAGTATTAGGAAGGTAATTGAAGAAACGTGGATCTACTCGCTGGTAGCAGATCTACTTTCCTCGGGTATGATTAAACTGTTTCACCGATGGTTCTTCTGGATCCGTGTTCTTCCACCTACAAAATGAACAGCGCCGTTACTTACCCCTCAGAAAGGGACAGAGGGGTCCTCTTTGGGGTAACCCTCCGGCGTGAGAATCAGTATCTTTGTGGAGAAGATAATAATGTGTGAGTCAGTGAATCTCAAGAGTATTGCTGAATCGCTGAATACTCTTGATTGTGTGACTGTGTGTTTTCTGTAACTGACTGTGAGTGAATGTAATTCAATATGATTGAATGTGATATCACTGCTTGTAACTGTCAATGATTGAGTGTGAAATGTGTCATCAAAGTGGAGTTGATGCTGTATTTATAGTGCTAGGGTTTCCACTGGTTGGGCTCAGCCTCGTTGGCCTCCTCCAATCGCACTGCGCCACGTGTCCTCTGGGACACCTGGCGCTTTCTCGTTGGTTGTAATCATGTGGTAGCACATGTGTCATGCTGAGTTGTCGACCTTTCATTTGGCAGCTGTCAACATCAGCATATTCTTACTCCTTAAAAAGATGCCTTCTGGAAGATTGTCTGACGTGCACAATCAAGGTTGCCCTAATCCTGATTTGGATAAGGACGAGGTTGATTATGTGCACGTGTGATATGCGCCCATCCTGAGGATGCGCGAAGTCTTCTTTTTATTCTCACGCGCAGATATTTCATGCGCAGGTGTGATATGCATGAGCGTGTGATATGCGCCGCGCGCTGGTGCGCCACGCGCATATGTGACGCGCGAGCATATGTGATGTGCAAGAGCATGTGATATGCGCCGCGCGTTGATGCGCCGCGCGCATATGTGATGCGCGAGCATACGATGCCTGAGCATGTTTTGTATGCGCCATGCGCCTGGGTTTTGGCTTTGTGCCTTCATAATGTCTTTATCTTGTGGGTTGACCCGCCTTGCTTGGTGTTGAGGCGGGTACATACCTCTTCAAGCCCCCCCAGTCTAATGTGTGTCTTATCTTGCGCGAGCGCGGTAAGATAGATATTAGACTCACTGAATTGTCCTTTTAAAGGGGGTTTTGTGGTTTTCTTGGTTGTTTCCATCGTCGCGCGAAGTTCTATCCATTTGGTTGAAAACGAAAGGTCCAAACACGTGGTTGGTTGGTGATGACGTGCGCCGTAAACGTGTCAGACGTTTCGTGTGCTCGAGGTGCTACAGTTGCCTTTCATGTCCCCTCACACAGCTGTCTTGAACACGTGTCGCACTCGCATTGGTTAGTACCTGCGAGTGGGGGCACGTCTCTGTTCCGTGGCAGGTCGGTTACATCTTTATGTCCCCTCACACAGCTGTTAGGGACACGTGTCGCGCCTTCGTTGGCTTGCCCCTGCGAGTGGGGGCGCGTGAAATCCGATCAGCTGCCACATTTCTCTCTCCTGGGCCTATAAAAGCAGGCCCTTAGGAAATTTTTATCTTCATCTTCATTGTTGCTAAAATTCAAGTTTCTGCTTTCACATTCTGATTTGAGTGTTTATATCGATTCGAATCCTCGATTATCAGCTATTGCAGTTGTATGTCTGATAGTTCATACTCGTCTAGCCCTTCAATCACCTCCGTTGCCTCTCGAAGACGCCGTGTGAAATCTGTGGTGATGTCGACATTGAAGCAAAAGGGGAAGGGGAAGAAGGTTGTTGAGACCACATCGGAGGAAGTAGGGAGGACCAAGGCCACCAAAAGGTGGAATGAAATCCCCTGCAAATTGAAGCAGGCAGATCTCGACCACCTCATCACCTCTCAGGGCTTTCCCACCCTGTTTGGCTGCATGTTGCCTAGGTCCGGGCAAACGGCGGCGGACCCGCCTGCCGGCTATATATCCCTATATAGCCACTTTTTCACCCACTGCAACCTTCGTCTCCCGATGACAAGGTTTGTGGGTGCACTGCTGAAGTTCTATGGGATTCATATATCCCAAGTCCATCCGTTTGGACTCGTGCGCGTGACTCACTTTGAGTTCATGTGCAAATCCCAGCGCGAGGAACCCACTCCTCGGCGCTTTCAGTATTTTTATAAGGCCAAGATCCAAGACAATTGGATCTCTTTTATTCCTCGCAGTCAGAAGGTGAAGTGCTCCACTGTTTCATTCAAGAGCCTTCATGACTGGTCTGAGAGGTTTTTTTACATTAGGGCCGGTGTGATCCCCATCCGTATGACCATGCGCTCTATCACTTCTGCGCCTGCGGATGAGGGTGTCCTCAAGAACCCAACTGGCGCCTGGGTTAAGAAACTGACCGCTGAACCATCCCCCGCGAAGAAAATTTGCGAGGAGGCGCTGGTTGGGGTCGGCATGAGTAAGCTTTGGGCCGATAGCGCGCTTGAGCCCGTTATCCAAGTCGACGGGTTGTGTAAGTTTATTTCATTGGTTTATTTATTTTTCCTGCGCGAACATAATTCTTTTGCTGATATCACTTGATTTGTTTTTTCGCAGTCACCAAGGATTATGTCCTTGCCGCTTATGATGAACAAGTGGAGGGTGGCTCCGTCGCACTTGGCGCTGGGGAAGTTGGTTTCCCAGATCGCTTCGATGACATGTTCATCCCAGTGGATCTGGAATTTGACTTTGACAGTGACGCGCCTGGTAAGCCTTCGCACTTATGCTCATTCCTTTAGAATATCCAAGTTTATTAACAGTTCTGTTGGTTGTTTTTGTAGATGCGCTTGAAAACTACGAGCTAGAGCTCGCGGAAGAGGAGGAGGAGGAAGAGGAGGCGCCCCTACTAAAGCGCAAAGCTAAGGGGAAATCTGGCGCAGGGGCCAGTAAGAAACAGAAGAAAGATGACACCCCTGTCGCTCATCCCCATGCTCAAACGAAGGGACCAAAGGAAACCCAGGTGTTTACCACCAAGGTTTCTTTAGCTTCCTTGCCTGTGAGAGTGGGCAGGCCTCCTGTCCACTTGAGGTATGGGGGCGTCGCCTCCTCCGTTCGCGCGGCTGAAGAGAGAAGCAGTGCCGCGCCTGCAACAGGTATACTTTGCTTATCTTCATCTGGCTGAATCGTTATTAAACCTTTCCTCCTTTGAATGTTTGCAGAACCGGCGACGGTAGGAGATGAGCCACAGGCGCCACAAGGTGCCGAGGCTGCGCCGGGGGCTGCTTCGGAGTCCCCTGTTCTACCCTCTGAAAAGGGTAGAATGAATTTTATGGCGATGTTCGCCGCGCGAACAGAATTGCGCCAAGGTATGTTTTGCACACTTGTCTTCTTTATTTTTCCCTTTGGAGTCAGTCATAAACCATTTTTCCTTGTTTATTTGTTCATAGGAGTTGTAGCTGGCGCAACAGTTGCTGGTGATACTCCTGGCGCCGCTGCCGGCGCCGCTGGTTCTGGTCCTGCTCCTGCTAGTGCTGAGTCTCCCCTTATTGGGATTACCAAGGAGCAGGAAACCGTATTGCATGCCGAACTGGCGGCGTCGAGACCTCCCTCGCCTCCTCCTGCACGCAGCCCTCCCCGCGAGGCTGGTTTGGAGCCTTCCAGGTCGCAGGAGAAGAGGCCTGTTGAAGAAGATGAGGAGGACGAGGGGGTTCAAGCTGAAGACTCCTTGGGAGACCGCGCCAGCCCTGCGATGCCGCAAGTGTTCGCAGCGCAGACTTCTGGTGGGGCTGGCACTGACTTTCCTGCTTCATCCCCGCATGTATGTATTGATTTGTTGGTCCGCTGCGCGTACCTCCATATAAGCATGTTTTATGACTTAGAACATTATGTTTTATGACTTAGAACTTTTCTTGTGTTTTGCAGGAAGGTGACCACGTTTACCGCCCGAGATGGAATATTAATGAAGAGAGTTCCTTTCAATCCATGGGCGTATGCGAGGACTTCTGGGCTCATGCCGTGCCTCCTACTGAAAGGAGGTATCAGGAGGAGCGCACCCGCACGGACTTGCTGAACGACCATGTTTTCGCTGGGTCGGCTTTCTTCGCTGCTTCCCAAGAGCTTCGTCGTGATTATATTAAAGTACGCGACGCTCTTGTGGAAGCCCAGCGAGAGGCTAAGGTGGCCGCCTGGAACCTGTCTGATGCTCGCGCGCGAGCTGAGAAACTCCAGGCGGAGCTCAGTGAAAACCGAGCAAGTGCCAACACCGCATACATCAAGCGCGGGCATGAGCTCCAAGCTGCGCGGGAGAAGCAGCAGTTGGCGGAGGCCGAAGTTGCCAAGTACGCGCGCAGAGTGCGTGTCTTGGAACAGCAGGCCGAGGCGCGTGACCAAGCTATCGTCCAGAGTATCACTGAGAAATCATCATTGGAGAGCGAGGTTGCGCGCCTGAAAAGGGATTTGGCGGCCGCGCAGGCCGATAGAGATGAGGCCTTGGCGACGGCGGCGTCTAGCCAGGAAGCACTTGGTGCTGCGCAGGCGGAGAAAGAAAAAATTTTGGCGGCAGCAGCGTCTGATAAGGAGGAACTAAAAAAGACTAAGGAAACTGTTGAGTTATTAAACTCTCAGGTTCCTGCCCTCGAGACGTCTGTTGCTGGCCTCGCGCAGGATCGCCAATGGCTGGTGTCACAGGGCATGGCTCGCTGCGCTTTGGCGATGAAATATTCCGCCGAGTTTCAAGCCCTTGTGATGGACTGCAATGCCGCCGCGCGCTTGGTGGGCCGAGCTGAAGGGTTTACGGATGGGTATGACTATGGCATGTTGAAGAAGAACCCATCCGAGTACCCTTACAAGAGCGACGCGGCCTGCGCGGACATGGCCGCGGTGGGGGAAAAGTATATGAATACTCCCATCCCCATCCTTATGCAGGTACCTTGATTTTAATGAGTTTTACTTGACTAATTTTTCCAAGTGTTTTATACTCAATATTTTTCTAATGATTTACAGATAGCTGCGCTTGCTGACCAGCCCGACCTCGGCGCGCTAAAGAAGTTGCTTGATGAATGCGAGAGGGCTGGTGGCGATGATGGTGGCGCGGGGGATGTTGCCCCTGCCAGCGGCTCTGGCGCGGCGAAAGAATCTGCTCCTGACACCGTTGTGATCGAAGACTCCAATGAGGAGGAAGAACTTGACTATGGTCAGTTCGGGGATGAGGAGCAGACCGCGCCAGATGCTGCGGGAGATGATGAGGGTGATGAAGCGGCTGACGTCGACGTGGAGACTTGAGAAGCCCTTCATCAAATTTTGTATATTTATTTTTTTTTGTTTTTGTACTTGTAATTTGTAACTCATCATACTTGTAAATTTCAATGCAATGGAATGAAACTTGTTTTCTCCTTCTTTCATCTTGCGCATTTCCATTCATCTCTTCATGTTTGCTTGTATAGATATAAGATATGGTTGCACGTTAAAATAAGAACAAGGTTGTAAGGAAATTATTCACTTAACCATAGTCCTATTTTGTAAGTGGTTTCGCAGTATCTTGTTTATGCTGACATGCGCGATAACTTTTCACAATTCCTTTTTCGCGCGTCATAGTCGCGCTGTTTTTACATGGAAGTATGAGTTTTAGCCATTACATGTCAGCATGTGTTAGTCAGATATCCACTTTGATTCCTCGCGCGATCTCGACCTGAGACCTTAACAACTATGTTATGGCATGTACTTTGCCTTAGTCGTTTAAGGAGTTTTATGATCAAGCTGCGCGGGATGTAAAATGGATGTTTGTGAGTGTTTTGAGCTAAGGCTCTTTGTTTTGGGCTAAGGCCCTGACGTGTTTAGAGTTAAGACTCATTAACGTGTTTGAGCTAAAGCTCGTAGGTTTGGGCTAAGGCCCTGGCGTTTTAGAGTTAAGACTCGTTAACGCGTTTGAGCTAAGGCTCGCGCATGTATGTTTTACTTCGCTTTATGTTGCTTTGAAGTTAATATAGTGTTTTCATATTGTTCCAAATTAATAAAGGAAGTGTGAAACATGTATGCAAAGGTAATAGAACAAATATTGAAAGATAGCGCGACAAATATTGAAAGATAGCGCGAATCATCATTCATGATGGCTTAAAAGCCTTGATTACATATTTGAACTTTTTACATGAAGCATTTTCTAAGTTGTGCCGCGTTCCACGCGCGCGGTATCTTTTTTCCATTCAAATCTTTTAAAGTGTACGCGCCTTTTCCCAAATCTTCTGAAATTTGATAAGGTCCCTCCCAATTGGGGGACATTTTTCCTGGGGGTATTGCGCGACTAGCTTCATTGTTTCGAAGGACAAAATCATTTTTCTTGAAGTGGCACTCTTTAACGCGCTGATTATAATATTTTTCCAGCTTTTTCTTGTATCTGGCTTCATTAATGATAGCCGCTTCTCTGCGCCCTTCAAGTAAGTTAAGGTCCAATCTTCTTTCGCGCTCGTTATCAGTTTTGCTCATCATGAGTACCCTATGGGATGGGCATCCAATTTCTGCTGGGATCATAGCCTCTGTCCCATAGGTTAGGCTGAACGGGGATTCGCCATTGCTAGTTTTGCTTAATGTCCTGTGCGCCCACAGGACATTAGGTAACTCTTCGACCCAAGAATGGGATTATCCCTCCAACCTTTTCTTCAGCCCATTTAGCAAACTTTGATTCGCGCGCTCCACTTGGCCATTCCCCTGAGGGTGGTAGACGGACGTGAAGATTTGGTTGATGTGCAATTCTTTGAGCCAGCTTGATATCTTCCTGTCAGTGAATTGTTTGCCATTGTCGCTCACAATTTCCATAGGAAGGCCAAAACGGCAAATGATGTGGCTCCAGATAAATTGCTTCATCGCCTCAGCTGTGATTTTTGCTAGTGGCTTGGCCTCAACCCATTTTGTGAAATAGTCTATCGCCACTACCAAAAATTTCACTCGCCCTTGCGCTTGCGGCAGGGGCCCCACAATATCAATGGCCCATTTGTGGAAAGGCCATGCGGAGGTGACTGGAATCAAGTTGTTCTTTGGACGCATGGTGTTTGGCGCGTAGCTCTGACATGCCTTGCATTTTTGGATTTCTTTTAGCGCATCCAAGTACATGCCTGGCCAATAGTAGCCTGAGCTCATCGCCTTGGCAACCACCATGCGCGGACCAGCGTGAATTCCACAGATTCCTTCATGAATCTCCCTAATCACATAGGTTGCTTCTTCAGCATCCAGGCATTTCATGAGCGGTCCAAGATAAGAGCGCCGATATAATGTACCATCAAGTAATTCATAGTTCTGTGCCTTGTGTCTTATCTTTCTCGCCTGTGCGCGATCGTCCGGTAACTTCCCCTCCTTCAGGAATTCCATTATTGGAGTTATCCAGGATGAAGGGGTTGTATGAATTACAAGGACCGATTGCGTTTGCACTGACGGGCTGCTCATTACTTCCACCCTGACATCTTTGCCAAAGTGATCAAAATTAGTTGATGCCATTTTACTCAACGCGTCAGCGGACTTGTTTTCGCTGCGCGAGATGTGTATGATTCTGAAGAAGTCAAACTGCTCAACGAGCTTTTTTGCCTGCTCTAGATACAGAGGCATTGTGTTCTCCTTGGCGTCATATAGGCCGTTGACCTGAGCAGCTACCAAGTAAGAATCAACATGCGCCTCTAGTCTTTTAACCCCAAACTTGCGCGCGATGCGCAGACCAGCCAGCAGGGCTTCATACTCAGCCTCATTGTTGGTACTCTTGAAGTCCAACCTGATAGCATAAGTATATTCATGATTATCAGGGTCCACCAGTTTGAGGCCTGCGCCGGACCCTTCGCTGTTGGAGGCTCCATCAGTGAATAGCCTCCAAACATCTTCTTCATCATTTGCTCGCGGAGGGTCTACCTCGCGCTGAGCTTCTTCAATCTTTCCCTCTGGGATTTCCGTGATGAAATCCGCCAAAACTTGACCCTTTATCGCTGGACGGGGCTTATAAGTGATCGTGTGTTCACCTAATTCCAGCGCCCACTTTGTCAGCCTTCCGGAGAGCGCAGGGCGTCGCAAGACTTGCTGGATGTTGTAACCAGTCAGAACTTCAATAGGATGACCATTGAAGTATCTATGGAGCTTGCGCGACGCGTGTGTTAGTGACAAAACTAACTTTTCCATGATGGAATAGCGCGTCTCAGGGTCTGTGAGCACCCGACTCACATAGTATATTGGCGTTTGTATCCCCTTGCGATCCACCAATAATACTGCGCCGATCGCGCGGTCTCCAGCTGACAGGTACAATGTAAGGGTTTCGCCAGGAAGTGGAGCTGTGAGCGCTGGCAACTTTATGAGACATTCTTTTATTTCAGTGAAAGCTTGCTCAGCCTCAGGCGTCCACTTGAATTGGCTCTTCTTCAAACAGTTCCTCAAGGTGTTAACGAATGGAGTAGATTTGCTGGCGTGGTTCGCTAGGAACCTGTTGATTGACACCAATCTACCATTCAGCTTCTGAACCTCTTTCATGGTGGATGGTGAAGGCATGTCAAGGATGGCTTCCACCTTTTCACGGTTCACCTTGAAACCATCCTTAGTGACCATTACACCAAGAAATTTCCCCTCTTCTGCGCCGAAAGTACATTTGCTCGGGTTGAGCTTCATGTTAACCTCCGTTAGGCGCTGAAGAGTTTCCTCGATGTCTTTGAGCATTTGTCTCTCCTCCCTGCTCTTGATCACCAAATCATCAACGTAGACTTCTAGATTTCTTCCGATTTGTTCACTGAAAACCGAATCCATAAGTCTCTGATAGGTTGCGCCCGCATTCTTTAAACCAAAGGGCATTTTTGTGTAACAAAAAACACCCTTGTCGGTTCTGAAGGCAGTCTTGTCTTCATCCTGTGGTGCCATTTGAATCTGGTGATAGCCTTTGTAGGCATCCAGGAAACATTTGAGCTTGAATGGCGCCACGGAGTCCACCTTTGCGTCGATGTTTGGGAGGGGGTAACAATCTTTCGGACATGCTTTGTTGAGGTCCTTGAAGTCAATACACATTCTCCATGACCCGTTGCTTTTCTTTACCATCACAGGATTGGCTACCCATGTCTGGTATCGGATCGGGCGGATGATGTTTGCGCGCAACAGGTCCTCCACTTGCTCATTCATGGCCTTCGCCTTTTCATCCCCCATGATTCTCTTTTTCTGAGCAATTGGCTCCACCGACTTAAACGTGTTAAGAGAATGTTGCGCCAAGTCTCGCGGGACCCCCGTCATATCGGAGTGTTGCCACGCGAAAACCGACGTGTATTTTGTGAGCAACTTTTTCATTCTCAATCTCGTTTCGTCTGAAATGGTAGCGCCAATTGTGACCGTTTGCTCTGGGAATTTTGGGTTTAAAATCCACTTCTCTGGCGCATTGTCAGCCATTGTAAGTTTCATTCTCCCTTCCCGCGGCGTGCTTGTCACTGCGCACAAATGATCGCGGTAAACAAATGCTACGCCTGTTGGTGTAGGGATCCCCAATGCGCCGTGCGCTGGCGACAGTACAGCATTAAATTGGGCAATCGTTCCCCTACCCAGGATCATATTGTGGCATGACGTGGTGGGCAAGACCAAGAAGTTGACAACTTCGGCTCGCTTGTGCTCATCATCCCCCATAGTTAGTTCAAACTGAATCTGGCCTAAGGGATGTATGATGTCATTTGAGACACCACAGATTGGTGCGTTCACAATTTCGAGCCGCGCTTGGTCTGCCGGGTCTAACTTTCTGAAACACTGCTCATACATAATGTCAGATTCGCTTCCAGTGTCCACCAGGACCTTTGACACTTCGTAATGAGCAATGTGTGTGGTGATGACGAGAGGACTGCTTATTGAAGGGCCTCCCCTGATTCTTGGGAAGATGACTTGCTGCTCGCGCCAATCTCCGTGGATTTGCGCGCTTCTCTTTCTTGACGTCTGCCCTTGTCGTCCCCCCTCAGCCACACAGATTCTTTTGTACTTCTTGCTGGCAGAGGCTCCTTCCGGTTGCTCATCTTCTATTCTTTGGTTTTTTACCAAGTGAGCCAGCCTGCCCGACTTTACATCCTTCTCGATCGCATCCTTTAAATGATGGCATGCGTCGGTGTTGTGGCCCGGGGACCTGTGAAATTCACAATATTTGCCACTGTTTTGCGGTCCCTTGTAGTGTAGTTGTTTGGGGGGCTTGAATTGGACATTCTCAGTACTTAACACCTGTGAAGGTGTTTTAGTGAGGGGCGTCCATATTCTTGGCAGAGGTCTGCTAGAATCTCTGCCGCCCTCCCTCTTGTCACCCTCCCCGCGATTACGAACTTCTTTTTGGGGCTGTGGTGAGGTTGGTTGCGCTTGTTTTTCCGCGGAAGAAAAACTTGTTGGCTGCAACCTGGACCATACAGAGTTCTGTTTGGCCCTCTTATCTTTGCTGCGCGGTGATTCTGCCTGATGCGCTCTTTCTCTTGCCCTATCTTGGGCAATCTGTTTCTCATTTCTCGCGAAAACTCGCGATGCCTCCATTAACTTGGCCCACGTGGTGGGCATACCATCTTTGCTTACAAGAGCCCGGCGGAGTTGATCACTGCGCGCGCCTTGTATAAAGGCCACGCGCAGGAGCTGCTCAGTTATACCCCCGATTGCCAGGGATTCCTGATTGAAACGAGTGATGTAATCTTCAATCGTTTCATCATTCCTGCGTATGCAGTGCATGATGTCATCAGGATCGCGCGTGTGCCTGCGCTGCTGTACGAAGTGGGCTTGGAACTTTTCTAATAGTTCCTCGAACCCATCAATTTGCCCTGTCGGCAAGCTCTCGAACCATACCCGCGCTGCGCCCGTGAGGCAGCGAGCAAACATATGACACCATGTTGGCATCGTCCAGCTCTCTAGGTTTCCCGTGTTATAGAAACCTTGCAAAAAGTCATCTGGATCTGTTGTGCCATCATATTTGCCCAGACCACTTGGCATCTTTGTCTTGTGCTGGATGGGAGCCTGCGCGATGCGCGCAGTAAACTTTGAGTGTTTTACCAGGATGGCTGGTCTGTAGGGCGTGGTTACGTCCACTTGCCCTCTGATCGGTGGGCTGTACGGCATGTGCAGATCCAGATCTGCTCTGGCTCCAGGCGCCATGTTCACAGGCGCGCGGAGCTGTGAGCCTCCTGCATGAGTATCCCGTGTCTTCCTCATGCTATGCACTTCTTCATCACTGAACTCAGTGTGTGCAGTGTGAACAGAATGTCCCTCTTCCGGCGCGCGCGGCCTCTTTGTAGTCTGCTTATCAAAAGCTTGCCTTTGTGCTTGGTCGGCTAGCTTCTTCTGCTTGACCATTTCGTTGTACTTTTCAATCAGACGCCGCTGCTCGTTTATGAGCCATTCATTCGGATCATTTGCTTCGTCTTCTGGACCCATTGGTCCTTTCAGCTTCGCGCAGGCCATATTTTGTAACGTGTGATCGTCTGGAGGAGTTTCAGTCTGGCCGTGAGGGGTTGTGACGAAGGGACGGTTGCTGGTGGTACGCGTAGAATCACGCGGAACCCTCAGAACCTGCTGTCCGTCGTTAACACCCTCACGTTCAATATCCTCCAGAGCTTGATCAACGTTACGAACTCCAGAAACCATGGTGATTGATTTTTTTGTAGATCTGGATGAGATCTGATTGCCGTTTGTAACAGTGGATGGCGCCAATGAAGAAACGTGGATCTACTCGCTGGTAGCAGATCTACTTTCCTCGGGTATGATTAAACTGTTTCACCGATGGTTCTTCTGGATCCGTGTTCTTCCACCTACAAAATGAACAGCGCCGTTACTTACCCCTCAGAAAGGGACAGAGGGGTCCTCTTTGGGGTAACCCTCCGGCGTGAGAATCAGTATCTTTGTGGAGAAGATAATAATGTGTGAGTCAGTGAATCTCAAGAGTATTGCTGAATCGCTGAATACTCTTGATTGTGTGACTGTGTGTTTTCTGTAACTGACTGTGAGTGAATATAATTCAATATGATTGAATGTGATATCACTGCTTGTAACTGTCAATGATTGAGTGTGAAATGTGTCATCAAAGTGGAGTTGATGCTGTATTTATAGTGCTAGGGTTTCCACTGGTTGGGCTCAGCCTCGTTGGCCTCCTCCAATCGCACTGCGCCACGTGTCCTCTGGGACACCTGGCGCTTTCTCGTTGGTTGTAATCATGTGGTAGCACATGTGTCATGCTGAGTTGTCGACCTTTCATTTGGCAGCTGTCAACATCAGCATATTCTTACTCCTTAAAAAGATGCCTTCTGGAAGATTGTCTGACGTGCACAATCAAGGTTGCCCTAATCCTGATTTGGATAAGGATGAGGTTGATTATGTGCACGTGTGATATGCGCCCATCCTGAGGATGCGCGAAGTCTTCTTTTTATTCTCACGCGCAGATATTTCATGCGCAGGTGTGATATGCATGAGCGTGTGATATGCGCCGCGCGCTGGTGCGCCACGCGCATATGTGACGCGCAAGCATATGTGATGTGCAAGAGCATGTGATATGCGCCGCGCGTTGATGCGCCGCGCGCATATGTGATGCGCGAGCATACGATGCCTGAGCATGTTTTGTATGCGCCATGCGCCTGGGTTTTGGCTTTGTGCCTTCATAATGTCTTTATCTTGTGGGTTGACCCGCCTTGCTTGGTGTTGAGGCGGGTACATACCTCTTCAGTAATCTTCAATATTAGGCCGGTCTAGGTCTAGTTCCGAGTTTGATGAGTTTAGCTAACTCATGGTCCACCTACATATTATAAATATGAACAACAAACATCAATTAATATTGAGATATTAAATGAACAAGTCTGAGACCTCATTCCCTGTCTTAACAGACTCATTTATAATGATTAGTCTAAAATCATTGATTTCCTAATCGATCAGGGTCATCTCTTGTTCGATTTAAAGGAGAACTAGTCTAACAAAATTGGACATAACTTAAGCAATGCGGAAAACTTAGTAGTGATCGTGGAATATTTATATTTTACCTTGTTGAGGAGCTACCGGTGGCGGAAGAACGGTCGTAGGGAATATAATATAAATTGTAAGGTTTTACGGCGATTTATTTAGGAATTAGGCGCCATTGTTGGTGGTTTGGTTTGGTTTGGTTTGAAATGAAATGAAACTAGTACGTTCACGCAATCGATGCCACTTCTTGACGGTTTTCTTTTTATATTGTTATTCTGGTTATAATAATAATAATAATAATAATAATATTATATGGTAATTGCAAATATTTTAATCACAAGATTACAAATATATGTTGGGTGGGAACGTTACAAACTACTTTTTTTTTCTTTTTTTTTTAAAATGACGTTTTTTTTGGGTGTTAGGCTCAAACTTTTTATTTTGGAGAGTCTCGATATCCGACTCTGGTCAAACTATGTTGTCTTAATCGGACTCACGTTGGCTTGAACGTTCTCTCAAAAACCATATCGTTGGCTGCACTCTCTGACGTAACACATGTGAGACTAAAACCCGGTGGGCCCGGGATTAGAGCTGACAACCTCGCAAGACCTAGCTCAAATTCTTCATTGTCAATATCTAACCGAAATGCCACAAGTGAAGATCGAACTTAAGTCTCCGTTAAAAAAACCCAAACCTCCTATCTTCCGGTATGTCATTTGCGAGGTATGGAATGTTACAAACTAATGTGGGGTAGGGAAGATTTATGTTATAAATATAATTATATTGTTTTGTTTAGCTATTTTATAGTGTAATAAAATACATTATTTAATTTGAACATAAAATAATAATTCAGTTTTTTTCAACTGAAATTACTATCTATATCTTAAATCTTAAATATATATAAACAAAAGCTCTTTAAATGAAGACTTCTCATGTATTTGACCCGAATTCATGAGTATGGGTCTCACTAAACTCATATAACCCTCATTATATTAAAAATTAATCTTATCAAATATTTGATATGAAAATTCTATAAAATAGGAATATAGTAAAAATTAATATACATTTTTTTAAAAAGATATTATTTATAATTAAGAAACAATTTTATAGTAAAAAAAATAATAAGCGGGTCATGGATCTCACTAAACCCAGATAACTTTTAAACCGGGTATAACATCTAATTTATTTTTAAAACTCTTTTATCATCTAATCCTAAGTACATTATTAACTCCCTTACAATAAATAAAATTAAAATCCAAAACAATATATAAATATTATAAACGAATAATGTAAAACAACATGTGATGATGTAAATAAATTTCAATACATGTTGAGTCAAAAAAAGGAAAAGAAAGAAAGAAAGGACAGGAAAAGAAAAACAATAGAACTAAGATTCTTAATCTTAAATATATATAAACGAAACATTTAAAAGCTCTCTGGTTGCTTCTTACATACTCTCAAGCTACCAGATTGTTTTATTTGTAAATGAATACTTCTCATGCAATTGACCCGAATGCACGGGTATGGGTCTCACCAAACCCAGATAATCTTAAACGGGTTATAACATATAATTATATTAAAAATTAATTTCATAAATTATATGATATGAAAATCCTATAAAATATGGATATATAAAAATGAATATCCAATTTCTTTAAGAAAAAAATATTATTTATACTAAGAAACAATTTTATAGTAAAAAAATAAGCGGGTCATGGGTCTCACCAAACCCGTAGCTTTTAAACGAATTATAGCATCTTATTTATTTGTGAAACTATTTCATCATCAAGCTCTAAGTATATTATTAATTTTTTTACAATAAATAAAATTAAAATAAAAAATATATAAATATTAGACACGAAAAAGAAACATAACCCCCGACATACGAGGGATAAAAACTAGTTATATATAAAAAGAATCCCAATAACCTTTTAATTTTTAAGAGATAAAATTATGGTTGTTTAATTCACTTCACTTGTTGCATGTCTTAATGTGGTTAAGAGGGCATTATAGTCTTTAATTCAATGCCTCTCACGATCCCTTTAATTTATTAAAGTTTAATTACATGTTTTACCCATCAACTAAACTAAAGTTTTGTAAATTTAGATAATAGTTACCCTTCTACCCCCTTAAGTTTACCTATATAGTTGTCAAATTTATTTATTTTTTTGTTTTCTTTAATAACTTTTTAATATAGTATGTATTAAAGAAAATTAACGCGCCGTTGCGATGTGCTTATTTTTGTCAACGCTTTGACATAGAGTTTTCTTAACATCGAGGTATGGACTATAATGTAAAAGTTATTCTTGCGTCAATGTACAAGTATTTGAAAGGTATAAGGTGTAACCTTTTATTTTTAACTTTTTAGTAGGTTTTTTTTTTTTCACTTATGCATGCATCTTTATTCATATTTACTTAAATATACCTCAAATTCAAATAAACAGAAAGTTAGTAATGTTAACAATTCTCAAATTATCTACTATTATAATAAATAAAAACCTATTTTTGCCACTTGGCACCTAATTGCACTATATTTGTGCCACTTGGCAAGTTTTTGTTCAATCATTAAAACCTTTTTTTCTTTATTTAAATTAAAAGGATAATCAAAATTGGTAATTGGTTTCGTAACAGACTCTTTCTTTAAATATGTCTTTCCTATTATGAATTAATTGTTTAGTAATTAACAATAATTATTAATAATTATGGTGTGGCATTGTAAGGTAATATTATTGTAATTTTTGAGACTCCAATAATGAAAGTATTTCTACCGGACATGAGTCACATGAACGCATATTATTCTTCCATGAATCGTCAACATTATTATTAAAAAAACAAGATTAGAGGACTTAGCTTAAAGAATCAGTGTTTGGTTTTATCATTTCAATATTACAATAATCTTTATAATTAATCATATTATATATAGAAGTGTCCAGTTCAAAACTAATTTGAAGTAGAAATTATGAAAATCGCACAAACACTTATACATCATGCATTAAAAAAATTACATGCAGCTAAAGAGAGTATATATGTATAAATTTGTGTTTGTGCCATTTTGCAAGTTTTTATTTTCAATCATTGAAACTCTTTTTCTTTAATAAAAATAATCAAAACTGGTAAATGGGTATCCCGTAACCAACCCTTTGTTATAATAAAATTATATTAATTTCCATATAATTTATAACACGCATGTTGACTTTTTGTGCATCCCTAAATCATATCTGACGTAATTGACTTTCTCCCTAAATGATATCACACATAATCTCAAGTAATTCCGTCTATCAAATTACAATTTGAAATTTTATTTAGGGAATAAAAAATCAATCACATAATCTCATTCTATTCTATCTATCAAATCTCAATTATGTCGCTTTCATGATTTATCCAAAACTCGATAATAAACCTCTAAGGTTTACGATTTGTTTGCATGTTTGATTTTGGTTGAATTTATGAAAATCTAGGCTAACGTCTTAAATTTTTTACAAAACTATTGAATTTGTTAAATAGTATTTTTCTAATTTCTATCACTATATATGTGTGTTTTTATTGATGATTATGTTACATTTGCTCATATCAATGAATCTTTGAACCCATATGGTTCCCATGTAATTCTCAAATTGGGGAAAAAGTTTATGAGACTTTACAAACTTAATAAATTTGATGTAAATGTTACGTTTATGAATAATTTTGAGAACCGATAATGATACATCTGTAGAACATGTCTACTTTGTTGATATAATTGATGAACTGTGTAATAATTTGTCTTTTTATATCATAAACGAAATAGTGTTACAGATATATGTTTTACTTCTTATTTGTGTAACTAACTTATCTGCAAAGTTAACGTACATTTTTTTTGTAAAGAGTATATAAGTCAAATAAATATATGTATTCATTTATGGATAATCATATGTATTTAATAATTTAGCACGAGTAACTTTTTTGTTAAGATTATACTGGGTTGTCCATTTATCATAACCATCTGATCATCTTTTTTGTAGTTTCTCATATTTTGTTTGTATAACAAAGATATATAATTTAATGTTACTAGCATAAACAAATACACATTTACAAACTTTTTCAATAGGACCAAGTTTCCTTAGGGTTATGATGTATCCCAAAAGACTTTATATGAAAAACATGTTAATACATTTGTTTCTTTATACTATTTATGAATCAAAATATTTGATTAATAGTATTTTGTTCCTATATAATTCAGGTGTTACCAGCTACGCATGCACAATCATATATAAACAAATTTTTTTAGATTTTTGATAACTTTATCATGATTCTTTTTTTTTTGTAATTTGCAATTTATTCGACTTTATAAATCTTTATATTCATTTATTAAAATCAAAATATTATCTATCTCAACCGTGTATCACACGGGATACTAACCTAGTTGTTAATAAAAAACATTATGTATTAATATTTATATAATATATAAAATTTAATGATGGTAAACTATTGAAAAAATTTATAAAAGTAAAAAAAAATTCAATCTTAATTACATGTATGATTTAAAGTTTAAATAGAGCAAGGTAATAGCGGGCCTTGTTATGTGGGGCTGATAGTATGTTTCGTAAAAAATGTCGCCAATTCTCAAATACAACAAATTAAAGAAACAAAATTTGTGTAGCCACGAACCTACATGAATTTGGTCAACATTAAGATACGACATAAAATTTAAGCCATAAAAAATCATCAACAAACCTGCAGCAAACCAAAAAAATAAAACACATGTTGCGGCCATGAATCGTCGCCTACTCGCTCGATATCAATAGTGATGACATTAGAACAACAAAAACCGCGTGTTGCGGTTGCAAAGTGACGTGAATTCGAGCGCAAGTACAACAAATAAACATATTTAAGAATAAAAACAATTAATGTAATAACCTTTTGTAGAATATAACTCGAATAAGAAAACTAACATTAGTACTACATAAAAAGATTGATAATAAACTAACATAACAAGTAAAGATCGGCGTCGCATCATCGCGCGGGTTTTAGACTGTTGGAAATTTTTGGACTAATAATAATTATTAGTGTATATTACTAATAAACTAATTATTAACGGGTCCAAAGAGTATATATGAATGTGATATCGATACTCTAAATTGTGTGGTTGGACCAGGTAGGTGAGTCACCGCGCCAAGTGTCGACACCAGGGGAGTATTGTGACAAGTGTCGTGTGTGTGTGATATGCCGCCATGTGTCGTGTTCCATTATGAGTCAGCAGCTAGGTGTCAACTCCTGGTGAAGAGTGCTCCATAGGTCGCCATGTGTCGTGCTGACTCATCATTGTTTCTTGCTATAAATAGAAAAGTGGTGGGCAAATTAGAAGAGACATCAGTAGCATACCGATCACACACGTACCACAAATGGTTTAGTTTCTTTCCAACTTTCATGATTCTAAACTCACGTTTCAACTATGGTTCGGGTGCTAGGGTAATCCCGGCAGTACATACTGCTTCGGCTGTTGTACCCTGGGAAACAGTTGGGCTCGCGGAGGTAGCCCGAAATCTGTTTTAAGGGACCTCTGTTTAACAGAAATCCTCAGCCACAACCGAGAATCATAGTTTGTTCAGTTTTGCAGCTAGATGGGTTTCGGGTGATCAAGACGGGTTCACCAAGCAAAGGGCCGTATAAGAAGACATGATCAGAGGTGATGCTCAGGTCTCGGCGAACACAAGCTAGACGATGTGAGCGTGGTTCCGATGCAGTTTCAACGTGATTATCAACTCGAATCGGTCCGGTTTCAACTTGTCAGAGAATTCGGCGTTCGAGCACAAGTTTAGTCCTCGGTATGAATCAAGATATGTATATATGTTTTATTTCATATTATTCTCATTTAGATTTGTATACGGTATATGTATTACAAATTCCCAAATTATATAAAGAGACTATTTAATTGTTTTATTAATATTATTTAATAAAACTGTGACCCATTTCTTACAATCTTAAAACAGATTGTAAACCTTCGCAAGATTGTTGTAACAATCTTAAAACTTTAATAAATGACATTGGGTTCACAAATTTTTAAAACTATTAATTGGATTTTTACAAATATATTCTTTGGGAAAAATTTTGTGTATTACATTGAGTAAGGATTTGTGATTGGAGTACAATACATAATCCAAATACCGTGAAACAAAACGAGTAATTTGACTCAGCCGATTGGAAACGATTTTTGTAATCGTTTGTGCTCTAAATATAGTGTTAGAAACGGTTTTGTAAAGCCGTGGGTTTAATAGTTAAACCATTTTTATGTGATCATTTATTATCTAATGAGCGATTAGAAATGGGTTATTATATAAACCAAGTAATGTGAAGTCGATAATCTTCTATCGAGTAACTTGGACATGTGTTGCCTTTAATTAGGTAAGTGCTTAATTCTAACTGGCAAATTAGAAATGTGGTTTATAAAAAACCATAATATCTAAAGCATTTCGTAACTTTTAATTTTCTAATATGTGTATTAGAAATAAATTAGTTTATGGTGAAACCATTTATAAAGTTTTGCAAACATAAAGAGATATTTAAAAGGAATAAAATATGAGTTTGCAAAAGTAAATGGTTCGTTGCTAATACGAGAAGTGACATGTCGAGTAGACTATTGATGGGAAAACAACTTGGTGTTGTTTTGAATAAATTAAATGTCCAAATATTACTACTAGCGTGTAGAATATTACTTAACATGTTATTGTGGTTGGACAGAATTTGACCGTACAAGAATAAAGTCTCGGTATGAAATGAGATAATGATGATATGACTTCATGAAGCCCTATTGAGGGAGTACCTCAAGGCAAACCACAAGACGATATCATTGCGATGATCTTGATCTAACAATAAAGTGTTGAAGATAATAATACTTTGAGAATTGATGTCAAGATGTTGTCAATTTATCCATTTGAACTATTGTTAATAAGACTTGTACACATTATGTTGTAATTTCGGTTGTATTATTTTGTGTTCAATATCTTCTGATAACACGTGCAATTTTACAACAAAATAATCAATGTGTATTGTGACTTACAAAATGTTATTTTGTATATTTCGTTTAATGGATAGTGCAAAAATAAATTTGCACAATAAACAACTTGAGAGTTGTTCCGTTGACAATAAGTCTGTGACAAGACTTCAAATATCTAATTATGCCAAGTGCAAACGTGGTGACTATATTAAGATGAACACACAAGAGCGATATACGCCATTCAATGTTTAGTGCATCAACATGAAAATGCACAAGTGCGTTCAGTTATAGTAAACATATGAAAGGAATATATGTTATTATTGTAAATTATTATAATAAATTTTGTTGTATTTATTATAAGAGAATTACAATAGTGCTGAACTTGTTGGTACTTATGTCACTATCAATATTGTTTGAACTATGGTGGATGATTTGTTCAAAATTTAAGCATATGTAATCGCCATACTGTTGAATGTCAATCTAAGTGATTCCATTTTGACCATGATAGTGATTGTAGACGAGTACCATTTATGTTGTTGTGATAAATATGCTCATCAAACTATCAAAGTGACTTAGATTATAGACTTATGTTTAAGTCTATACGAGTCGATGGTTAAGGCCTTGGAGGTTAAAGGCAAACGAGCTATAACCTAATGAGATTAACTTTGGTGTTAATACGTTCTAAAAATAAGGTTTAGGAACGGTAAATGGAATCGAATTATCTTGTCTAAACTAAGAGATGAATGTTTGAAAGAGATATTGTGTTCTCTCTTAAGGCTGTGAAGAATCAGAATGATGCATCTTCTGTTCACATGCCTAAGTATTGTAGTCTAAGCATGCTAGACTAGTACTTGTTAATTATGGTTCTTGACGAAGACTAATTAACGTTGAACATTCATAACATACACAAGAATAACTATGTGTAAAGAAAAGTTAAAATGGATTTCATTTCATCTAAGGTAATAGTATAACTCTTGAGGATCTTGAGTAGATCTCAACTTTCCAAGTTCTCCTAGATGCGATTAAGTTTGTGATGCCTTGTTAATTTCCATATGAAAAGGATGAACTTAGACACTAGAAAGTGGTTGAAACTTATGACAAGGCATGCGCTGCTTTATTGGTAACATCATGAACTCACTGATACAATAGCGTAGTATTGTTCAAACCATAAGTATCGATGTATGGTTATAAGTAAACTTAAACAAACTATGTCTAAATGCAATAAATGTGGGGGATGGTAAATGAGATGATACCATTGAGTTGATATCTCAAACCAATGATGAAAGCAAGAGCTTTTCTTTAATTAAGATGATTGATATTATATCTCAAACCTGTGTAGAAAAGAAAAAAAAACTTATATTTATCCTGTCCATAAGAAAAGAAAGAGCATACCAATTAAAAGATAAAGATTTCGTTATACCATCAATAAGATGATGTTATCCAATAACACTTTAATGTGGGGTGTCTTGCATTTCAACTTGTGACTTGGTGGAGTACACAATGGTCATATCGAGCTAATTTGGTGATTAGATTTGAATGCCAATTGGTTGAAATCAGATTCTAGATAGATGTCTGATATTGGCATATTGAAGATGTGTTTTCCTAAGAGCTGTGTTCTTTAAAAGATAGGTTTTATAACAAGATTCATGGTGAATCTAGAGGTTATAATCTTAGAAGATGAACAAGCTTAGAAGTTAAGAACACATCACAACAACTCATCTTAATTGCGCAATTATCTTTTATTGACTTGACGAAGTCATGGTTACTGATTTTGGATCCAACAACCCGAGGGTTGATGAAAAATGAAGTTGTGGAATGAGAATAAAGCCCATGAATAAAGTGAGTGCAAAGGAAAACCTAACATATGAGATTGGAGATCCCATGATCTAGGTTCAATAGGACAACCTAACTGCATGAACTAAGGGTGGTCATTGTGGGGGCATAGCTTGTGTACATGTTGGCACATAAGCTAATATCTATATCCTCCTAAATTACAATGGGTGTTTAAATAAACATCCTAGTCCATCATTCCTAAGACAGTCAGTGACAAAGGGGAGGCTAAGCATAACGTATGGTTAATGATAACAGGATCATAATAACCATTATGCTTTTAATGATTTGAATGCCAAATCAACCATGTGATGGTTACTGATTCATGATCATGGTAACCATAATGATTTGAGTATCAAATCACCTATGTGAGAGAGGAGTGGGGTCGCTTCAAATGGATTTGTGGGGTGCGCAGATCCTAGAGCTCTCGCAGAACCAGACTAGTGTTCCATGACCAGAACAGACACGACAATGAAGGGTTAACCAGGCCAGGAAAAGTGTTGTGTGAAATGTAATAATGTCTATATCAAAAGTGGATTGGTTCAAGGACACCGTGTCTACCAACCGCTAGGAGACTAAGTATGTTTCACAAAGGAAGGTTCAAGGCTAACGCTACCTATCCTGCAATGCTCAACCGTTGTAACTCTATTTGACACGTGAGTGTATAGATCGATCTCCATTCATGTGGGGGATTGTTGGAAATTTTTGGACTAATAATAATTATTAGTGTATATTACTAATAAACTAATTATTAACGGGTCCAAAGAGTATATATAAATGTGATATCAATACTCTAAATTGTGTGGTTGGACTAGGTAGGTGAGTCACCGCGCCAAGTGTCGACACCAGGGGAGTATTGTGACAAGTGTCGTGTGTGTGTGATATGCCGCCATGTGTCGTGTGCCATGATGAGTCAGCGGCTAGGTGTCAACTCCCGGTGAAGAGTGCTCCATAGGTCGCCATGTGTCATGCCGACTCATCATTGTTTCTTGCTATAAATAGAAAAGTGGTGGGCCAATTAGAAGAGACATCAGTAGCATACCGATCACACACGCACCACAAATGGTTTAGTTTCTTTCCAACTTTCATGATTCCAAACTCACGTTTCAACTATGGTTCGGGTGCTAGGGTAATCCCGGCAGTACATACTGCTTCGGCTGTTGTACCCTGGGAAACAGACGGCCTCACGGAGGTAGCCCGAAATCTGTTTTAAGGGACCTCTGTTTAACAGAAATCCTCAGCCACAACCGGGAATCATAGTTTGTTCAGTTTTGCAGCTAGATGGGTTTCGGGTGATCAAGATGGGTTCACAAAGCAAAGGGGCGTACAAGAAGACATGATCAGAGGTGATGCTCAGGTCTCGGCGAACACGAGCTAGACGATGTGAGCGTGGTTCCGATGCAGTTTCAACGTGATGATCAACTCGAATCCAGTCCGGTTTCAACTTGTCAGAGAATTCGGCGTTCGAGCACAAGTTTAGTCCTCAGTATGAATCAAGATATGTATATATGTTTTATTTCATATTATTCATGTTTAGATTTGTATATGGTATATGTACTACAAATTCCCAAATTATATGAAGAGACTATTTATTTGTTTTATTAATATTATTTAATAAAATCGTGACCCATGTTTTACATATACTAGTATATATTAAATTAGAAGATTTCATGTGTCTCACAACTCACAAGGACATTGTTCCTTTATTTTTATGATGTTGTAGTAGTTTATTAATGTAATACAAGTGTGTTCATATAGTAGCAGGCTAGCAGCTCGCACAATACGTGTTCTTTTTTGTTCCTTTTTGCTTTCCACGTTTTTATTTTTTGTATTTCTTTTCTTTGCTTTCCACTTTTCAATTTCCATGCCTTTCATCCCACTGTTTCATTATTATTTCTCACATTTAACGATTGAGGCAATAAGCGACGGTGGCCACATCCGGTAATTGCCTACAACGGCCTATAATGTTGTCCAATTCCGTTTATGAACCCTAGGCAATGGTGGTGTGGCGGTTGTTGGATGCGATTGTTGCTCCATGTACATCCTTCGATTTCTATTGTTACCGTTACAGGCTTCTATTCTCGAAACCTAGGTGACGGTGGTGTTATGGTGGTAGTGGTCGCTGGCTGATGAGGCACTCTCTAATATGAAAGATAAGCCCGATTTTTGCAAATGAAGGTTACATAACTACAATGCAGTTCATATTTATTTGCAGGCTTTATACTAATGTCAAAACTAAGCATTACACATCTTAACTACGCGGGTCTAAATACTACTTATTATACTTTTTAACTATAAAATTCAATGAAGTTTCATTCATTGCTCCATGATTATTTGGTTAAAACTTAAAAGTGTAGAGCTTGACCTAAGAGGTTAAACACAAACAAAATAAGAAGCCTTAAAGATGAAAAATTATAAATTACAAACTTCATAAAAATAAGGTTGAACTTATCTACAAGCAGCCTTAAAAATTACCCCACATTTGCAATTTGTTCTCCATAGATGGACTGCAACACAATGGGCGCGTTACATGGCTTTGAAGCGTGGTGTTTAAAGATTTGAAAGGTTTAGGGAATGGAGTGTTTTTGATTTAGTATTTACTCGCGTCTTCGTCTTTTCTAAAAAAGTTTTTTTATTTGCACCATGTCGTCTATAGTGTCTGATGAAAAGTTTTTGTTTGCTAGAAACTTGTTGAAGCTCCAACAAGTCTACCCCGATACTGATACCGATCTATATTAGTTTTTTGTTTTTTGAACTTGACTTATATTTCCTGTATGAATTTATGGCCTCGTTGTGTAAGGATAAACGGGTGTGTGGTATGAATTAAGGTGATATTTGGTTTCTTACTTTGGAATGAATCACAAAAGATATTACTACTCAGATCTATCGGATCATACTTTTAACCTCCATGGGAAAGACTAACCTTAACCCTAGGACTAACTAACTAGACCGAGGGTTAAACTAGTGTTTCTTCAAGTTAGATTGTTAGAATGTTAGTCTCGTATGAATTTATGTTATCATTAGGAGAAACCGAGGACCAATTACAAACTACTGTTTGCTATTAATGGAGGTGATTAAAAAGAGGTATATGAAGAGCTACAAGAATGGTGAAGTGGTAATTGTTGGACGTAATTTCCAAATTAAGAGGCCCGTAACGTGTTAATGACTAGGTTGGACCTATTGGGCCCGTGAGATTCATTAATGATGTAATGGGTTTATGGGGTTGCAATTAGGGTTTTATTATATTTGATAATTCCTTGGCTAACAAGTTAGGTTAGTCTATATAAATTGAGTTATGATTAGACATTATAGAGGTGAACATGATGTAATCGAGTTAGGGTTCATCAAGAGTTAAACCGAGTTAGGGTTTGAGGGTAGTAATCATTTTTTTGAGTAACATTTTCCGATTAATATAAACGAGAGTTATTCGTTAGTTTGTGTCTGTTTATCGCTCTTGGAGTTTGTCGATCAAAGCCGTGATTGTTAAGGAGAGACCGAAGGTCAATCAAAGAAGTGATTGATTAGAAGGGATCACGTTCTTCATGTTAGGAACTTGCTGCTATTGAATTAATTCACATAATTTGATATCGTCACCACCATAGTTGAATGCGAGGGAAAAGTTTTTGTGATTAAGAATATTAATAATCACAAAGTCAGAGTGCAAGAGGTTGGTGGCTACAATTAGTAATGAGAAGCTTATGAAGATATTTTTCGTCTTTGGTGTTGACTTCGAATTCAAGAAACCTAATAGTTTGCTTTGGCTAGTGTTTCTATTTTTATTGGAGTTGAACAAGTCGGGTTCAATTCAAAATTTTTTTTCTATATGGGTTGAACGAGTTATCTTTTGGCCGATATTTTGATTTGAATGATGTGCTTGTGTTTTGATTCTGGAACAAAATAAGATCAAGGAAGATTGTTGTTCACTCGATTAGATTACCAGAATCATAGCCAGAGGAGTGGATATGCGAGTTCATACGGCCGAGAGAATGGTCGGGGACATGGTCATGGAAGTAGTCGAGTTCGATAGAGCTGGAAGAATATAGTCATGGATCAAGATAAGTTACTGGGAGATCAATGTTGGAAGTAATTTCCAACTTAATAGGCCCGTCACGTGTAGGTAACTAGGTTGAACCTACTGGGTGTATGGGATACATTATTATGTGATAAATTTATGAGGTTACAATTATGATTTATTATATTTGGTAATGTCTTGGCTAACAAGTAATGTTGGTCTATATAAACCGATGTATGGTTAGACATTATAGAGTGTGGTGTGAGATGCAACCGAGTTAGGGTTCATCTAGAGACACACACGAATGTAACCGATTTAGGATTCATCTAGATGTAACCGAGTTAGGGTTCATCAAAAGCCAAACCGAGTTAGGGTTTGAGAGTTTGTAATCAGTTTTTTGAGTAAGATTTTCTGATTAATAAACAAGAGTTATTTGTATATATCGTGTATGATTATCGATCTGGGAATTGAATTGGTATCTGAGCCAAGTTCAAGAAACCAAATAATCAGGTGAAGTTTGACGATCGAGACAACGGTCGACAACTAGCTGAAGAAACTTTTAGGTGTTCGTGGATCAAAGTCGTGATCGAAGAACGGACATCTAAAGTCAATCAAAGTCGTAAGCTACGAGGGAGATTCGATAAAGTTGGAACGGAATTGAAATATTGTTCGATTGAAGGAGCTAAAGAGAAACGGACGATTGAGTTTGGGGTTCACCTTGGTTTCGAGGTATCCAGTGGTTGATCGGACAATTAAAATTAAGTGGTGTTTAACTGTTTTGTTTTGTTCCTGCTATTTAATCAGAATTAAGGGATTCCTAAATTAATATTTGTTTGGTTGAAAAAAAAATGTCCGAAGGAGTTATCTTGGTGATTACGAGGAATCCAAAGAAAACAAACAATTTGGTTAGAAGCTTGACTTTTGTTGTGAAGTTTATGTGGCTACTTTGAGATTTAAAAGGAAAGGATATGAATTTCTTTTCTTTATTGGTTAAACAACTAGGTTTGACCACTAGCTAGTGCTAAGTTTTATTTGGGTTAGATAAGTCGTTTCAATTCAAAGTTTTTTATTGGGTTAAATGAGTTAGGTTTTAACCAAGGTTTGATAGATTTGGTGAGCAAGTGGGTTCGATTCTGAAAAGTTGTTCGGAATTGATTGGTTTGTTCGAGTAGGGTTGCGAAGACTCAAATATTTTGGGTTGTGTGAGTCAACCACCAAAAGAAATCGATTGGAGCGATTCCATCGACCTCGGTTCATGCGATTGGTGTGGAGTTACCCGAGTGATTCGGAGTGTTACAGTGTGATACCAGTGAGGAAGAAAATTGTCAATCTGTGATAGATTGATAAAAGAGTGAGGATGATTGTGTGAAGCAATCAAGAACATGGCGAGAAGTCGGTTGTGTGAAGCAATAAACTTTGTTGTGAAAGCAGGTTCGAGAAGAATAAATCAGTGACAGATCAAAGTGAGAAATCGGGTGATCCGTGTGGAGGAATTTAAGGCGAGAAGCTAACCGGTGAGAAACCGATCAAAACTTGTGTGAAACAAGTTTTGGAAGAGGGCATAAAGGTAGTCGAGTTTGGGAGAACTGAAAGAACATATCTATGGATCAAGAGGAGTTCCTATATGTCAAGACTAATATTATGAAGACCAAGATGATGAGGACCAAGAGGGTTGTGAAAGCCGAGAAGGTCAAGTCCATTGGTCAAATCAAACAGGGCAAAAGAGACATGCTCGGAGTTGAAGGATCATCTGTTTAAAGTCGGAAATTAGGGGGTGATTGTTTGAAGTAATTTTCAACTTAATAGGCCCGTCACGTGTAGGTGGCTGGGTTGGAACTATTGCGCCTATGGTGTCACACCCCAAGCTAAGGCAGAAATGCCGGGGCGTGAACTGATTGCTCACAGCTCAGATACTATCAATCTAATATTAAATGTGATGATATCTATTAAACCAATTTAAAATAGTACAACAAATTCAAATAATCATAGTACATAAAATTCATAATTAACAAGTAAAAATAAACATCCAAAATTAGATTCTTGTTGTGACATTCGTCATTTTCCTATTCGATTCGTATTCGCCCTTGTACTTGTTTTTATTATGAAAACCGACCCGTTTTGTATCAAGAACCTTTCAATAATATAAAAATGATGAATGTTATGTTACATATTTGTTTTATGGTTGTCGGATCTCAAAAACACCTTTTACAACCTTTAAAATGCCCCTAAAACGCTCAAAACGAACTTTAGGGACTAAAACTGCCAAAGTTGAAAAATCAGATTATCCCTTTGTGATTCTTAGCGCCGCGCTAAGTGGGAAGGGCAGAGCCCTTAGCGCCGCGCTAAGGTGCTCTGAAGCAGCAGTTTCGATTTTTTTTTGTTTTGTGTTTGTTTGACTCATTTTTCTCCACTCATTTGCATGCAAACACTTGAATTAAACCCCATGCATGACCCATTCAACTTACCTTATAAGTACAAACCTATTCCCTTCATTAATCCTTGCTCATTTCATCAAATATCTTTCTCAATCTAAGATTTCTAAGGTTATTATTCAAGTTCTTGGAAGTTTGACTTTCTACATTCTAACGAACTTCTTAGTAATTAAAGCTTTTTGTTGCAACATATATATAATATATACCCCTTGTTTTCCTTCGGCTTTCACTTCTCCGGTCTCGGTCGGTGAAGTGTCGGGCTTATAAGGCAAGGCTACATGAAGGATTATTGCAATCCTTGATTATACTATATTCCGTCTTAATGCTTATTAATCTCGCAGTTACTATTTATTTCAGTTTCTAATTCATATTTATTGATTTCCATGGTATTGGATATGTGGTGACTAGCCTCGGTTTCATCCCGAGTTGAGAACCGAACTGAAACCAAACTTTCGTGTAAAAGCTTTATTATTAACATTTTGAATGTAAAAGTTAAGTATTATTATTTATAAGTTATTTTACAATTTCCATGGTATTTGGGCATGTGGTAACCATCCTCGGTCTTATTCCGAGTCAAGGGCCGAACCGAAACCGAACTAAACAGAGTTTACTCACTTAAGAAACACACGTGTGTTTTGGGCCAACGAAACTCATCTTTTTCTTCAAGATTATATTTTAAACTAATTTTAAATTATTTTCTCAACATACTTGGCATGTCGGAGTCCAACTTGATCTTATAACAAGTTGGGACCAATAAAACCAAATAATCGCTTAACGGACGTTAAGGTTCTTCACAATAGAACTATATACTTGGTTAAGTTTTTTTGGATTTTATTGAGCTATCTTATAACATTTATCACTTTGGAAAGTTGACTTTGAGTTTGGTTAATTATCAAGTCTCGAACCGACAAATCCAAACACTCATTTAAAACCTCGTTTTGGTATTTATATAACAATTGGTCTTGCAATAGTGCATTATAACCCACATAGTTACTTAACAAAGGTTGAGTAATACTAGTGAATAGAATACCAAGACCCGGTTTCGGGTAAACTTATTTTTCAAGAAACATTTCTTTAATTTCTCAAATATTTACATTTTAAACCCTAAATTTTATTTACTTTACTTGTCACATACTTTACTTTAAACCCTTCCAAAATTATCTACTAACTCAAGACCCATTTAATCTAGGTCTTGCTCGTGAAACCGATCGCTCCAATTATTCACGAAACAATCCTTCAAGATACTTAGTTAACGTGAGTACTTTTTCATCCCCAGTTTTTTTGGGGGTGGCATTGCATACTTATTCAAATTCAAATGATTTGTACTTTGTGTCTCAAACCACAAACTCTTTGGTATATGTTACTTAAATAATTGCTCGATTTGGTGTTGTATGCTTTACATGATTACATGATACATGTTTATTGCTTTAGGTGGGTTGGCCTCTATGAAACTATTAAGTATGATCATACGCTCCCCTAACTATTTTAGCTTAATTGCTAGTAGCATAGGGAAACTATTATCCGAGTATATTTAGTTGTTACCATATTGAAAGGTGTCTCAAACTATTTACTATTCGCACATCTAAATTGTTGCTATTATTTATTGTTCCATATACGAGTTGTGGTTTCATCTATTATATACTTATTGTTCAAAATCATGAAAATTGTTCACCAACATTTGTGTTGACAAAGTTTATTTTACGTTTTATGCAATGTTACAGCTTTATTACTTGGTCAATTTGGAGACTTGAAGAACTATTATCTTGTGACCGTTTAGGTTATTAAACATAAATGAACAATCTATTTGTTTGTTCGGTTATTTGTATGAACAATTTTTGTTATTTATGATATTATGAATTTAAATGAGTTGTTTAAATATTGTCACTTAATAGTGTCGTTGTGTAATGGACGATCGGTCGTGCCCCGACGTTTCTGTCGCATTTGGTCGGGGTGTGACACTTGTATCTTCTTCTCTAACATGCACCCAAAGTTGCTTTAAACAATCTTGATAATCACTGTTAGGTAACGATTTTTATACAGAGGATCCTTTATCCTTGACTGTCTTATGGATAGTTTATCCTTGAAATATACATCAGGATATAAAGGATCGACGATCCTCGGTATTGTTTGTTTACTAATGATTGCGTTTAGTATGGTGATGTGTTAAACATGTATATCAACTTTAAGACGAACTTGCATCAATTATCCTCATGGGACATCCTATAGCTGGAACATGGATCTAGGATCCTAATTCAACATAGCTGATTATGGACGAACCCTCTAGAAGATTGACGTTTAAATAACAACAACGGTATCTAGACCTGGTCTACCGCTTTATTCTCTAGTGAGTGGCTATCAGCACGTGGTTAAAGAGCACGTTGGTGAAGAATGGAAGACTAGCGGATTAATAGGATGAAGTTGTTAAGTTTGTTAATTACTTTTTCCTTATATATTTGAGTATGATCGGGTAGGAAAACACATGTACTTACACACACACTAGAGCAGAAATTAATACTCTCTACACACTAGCTTACTTTGTAACCTCGATCGTATACTCCACAAACACTTGTAATCACTTTTTGTTAATCAATAAACTCGACGGTGATAGTTTTCACCGTCCGGGGGTTTTTTGTGCCGGAGACCACGATAATCATATACTCATCGACCAAAGGTTACCTCGTTGATCATTGACTAAAGTAATCCGACCAAAGATTATCTTAATAATCATTGACTGGAGTTATTTTACCAAAGATTACCTTGATAAGTTTTGACCGAAGTAAGACTATCTTGGTTAAGGGCTTTTTCCCTCGTAATCAAACCTTTGTGTTCACCAACATTACGCATATACATTTGTCATTATCGAGTTAGCACCTCACCTCACATAACAAATTTGGATACTTGATCCTTAACTAATTTTTGTCCAAAACAATTTGGCGCCGACCGTGGGGCAATTGGTGCTATAATCCATATTATTCTTATCATTCTCAACTTTTTCATACCCATATCACTATCAATGGCCTCTCAATCAACCTCTGCTTCATCAACCATGCCGGCTACGGTTCCTCTCTCAGCAAGGACTTTGCCACCGATGCCTCCGCCAATCACGGGAACGCAATGGCCTGCTGCTGCTGGAAGCCAGACGCAACTACCAGTCTTCCAGAGCTCAAAAAATGCTGCTGCCCCGGTGGTTAATACTAACAGTGATGTTTCATCTATGTTTTCGCAGGTTAAAACATACATGGAACAACAGAATATGACTAATCAGAGGATCCTATGTGAGATAGAGGATCTCAAGAAGAACAAGAGGCCAGCAGAGGATCTCACCCCCTGATGCCAAGGATGCTGGATTTCACCAGTCCAGAATCCATGGCTCAGTTCTCTCAAGGATCATCTATCCTTCAACAGGGGTCCATGGGTCAACAGACTCAAGGATCCTCGCTATTTCAGTCAGGATCATCTATCCTTCAACAGGGATCCATGGGTCAGCAGAATCAAGGATCCTCATATTATTGGCAAGGATCGGTCATCCTTCCACAAGGATCCTATAGGACCCAACCTCAAGGATCCTTCACCCCGAATCAAGGATCCTTCTTTCCGAATCAAGGATCCTCGGGCGTCCAACATCAACGATCCTCTGAAGTCCATGAAGGAGATATAATCCCCATGCAGACCATAGCTTCTGGAGGACCTACTCCGATTTCTGACTCCACTTATCCCACATATTCGTCTGGAATACCAAACTCCACCCAGCAGAGAGGTAATTTGTACGATCCTATATCTTTAGATACTAACCATGTTCCCATGTAGGATTCAGGTATCAACCAGGCCATGGCCAAAGAATTACAGAAGCTAAAGGATATGATATCCAGTGTCCCGGGAGTGATACTTCCAATCCATGAAATACCGGAGGGGAGTCACAAATTATCCAGATTCGCTCTGCCCATATGTGATGCTGAAATCCCGAAGCGGTTTCAAACTCCCAACATGAAGATGTATGATGGGAGCACCGATCCTGAGGAACATGTAGCCCAATATCGGGTGAGAATGGAAATTAATCATGTTCCTGAGAGACTCAAAGAGGCTTGCCTTTGTAAAGGATTTGGAGCACACTAACGGGAGCTGCACTAAAATGGCTGCTAAGTCTCCCCCCTTTCTCGGTTACATCTTTCTCTCATTTAGTTAATTTGTTTAACACTCAATTTTCCTGTAGTCGGAAATTTGAGAGGTTGACCAGTGATTTATATCGTGTTATCCAGCCTAGTGATGAATCCCTTAGGAATTTCGTTACCAGGTTCGGAAAGGAAGCTCTAGAAATCCCAAACCTTGATATGACTACTGCTGTTGAAGCATTCAAGATGGGAATTCAAAAGAGCTCCCCTTTAATAATGATTTAGTGATGACTCCATGCAGGACATTAGATGAAGTCAGAAGCAGGGCATTAAGATACATCCGCTTAGAAGAAGATAAAAAGATCCTGGATCGTCTCGGGGGATAAACGAAGCAAGAAACTCCTGAAAAGAATAAAGGATCCTGGAATAGGAACAACAACTCAAAGCCGTACGCCAAGCCCAATAATCACAACGTACGGGTAGTTGAAGAAGGAGATGACGATGAAGACTATCCTTGCATCTCCGATTATTGTTTCTCTGTGGACACTCATGGCTTGATCTGTGCCATGAAGGACTTGGGAGAAAAAGCGAGATGGCCACGAAAGAATGAAATGGTTGTCGGCTTCAAAGACAAGTCTAAGTGGTGCGCTTTTCACGAAGATTTTGGCCACGCTACAGACGAGTGCATCGCCTTAAGGAAAGAAATTGGATACCTCCTGAGCAAGGGTCACTTTAAAGAACTCTTGGGAAGGAAGAAAACAAAGATCCAGAATCCTGAAGATCCTCCACAAAAGGCGACACCGCCACCGCCGGATGCTCATGTGATCAACTTTGTCTCCAGAGACTACGAATTGTTTAGAGATTCTTGTGCCATAGCAGAAAGTCCCGCAGAAGAATTCGAGTTGGATAATGAGAGAAGACTACTCATCCCCACTACTCGAGTGACTGATCAGAGAATCTTTTTTAATTCAAGGATCCAGGTTCCTCGACAAGACAAGCCAGATGTGCGAGCAGTTAATTTCATCTCGGGAGGTTCAGACATATGTGGAACTTCCTTCTTCGCCGTAAAAATATTCGCCAAGGAGATCAAGATGGATAACGGAGATCGTCCAATAGTTTCAACCACATTAACTACAGACAAAAGAATCTTCTTCGATGAAGAAGACAAGCTGAACATTCAGGATCCTCACCATGACGGTTTGATTATTACTTTATTTATCTCTAACCATTATGTACGCAAGATCCTAGTAGACGGCGGCAGCAGCAACATTATCCAACATGATGTCCTTAAGAAAATGAATATCCCGGATTCAGAAATCATCCCCAGAACATCGGTGCTAGTTGGCTTCAGTGGCGAAACCAAGAAGACACTGGGGGACATCAACCTCCCAATTTATATCGAAGGGTTAAATTCATACCAAAAATTTTGTGTTATAGATAACCTTTCTTGTTGCAATGTTATTTTAGGTAGGCCGTGGCTCCATGAAATGAAGGATGTAGCCTCAACTTATCACCAGTGCATCAAGCTACCTACTCCTTGGGGAGTTGTAAAGATAGTATGTGACCAAGCGGAGGCCAAAAACTATTATTCATCATCGATGAAGCCGACAGCCAAGCCAACCATAGCATAGAAACTACAGCAACATCGTAGGGACGTGATGGAAACTCATGAGAAAGACCTTAAAGAAGTATCATTGGACCCCGAGGATCCTGAAATAAAAGTGTTCCTAGGATCCAGTATCCCAAGTAAGATTGAGGAGGATATAATATCCTTCTTGGGCCGAAGAAGGTCTACTTTTGCCTTCAAGCACTCGGACATGACAGGTATTTCAAAAGAGGTATTCACTCATAAACTCGGCATTGATTTATCTGTAAAACCCGTCCATCAGAAGTGAAGAAAATTCGCTCCGGAGAGGAACAAGATCATACAAGAAGAAGTTGAAAAACTTCTTAAGGCCAGTATGATCAGAGAGGTTCAATATCCTAGATGGCTAGTTAATGTGGTCGTTGTTTCAAAAAAGAATGGAAAGTGGAGAGTGTGTGTCGAATTTACTGATTTAAACAAGGCACGCCCCAAGGATCCTTTCCCATTACCACATATAGATTCCATGGTGGATGCTACGGCAGGACATGAAATGCTTACCTTTATGGATGCTTCCTCTGGATTTCAAAAAATTCATATGGAACCATCCGACCAAGAGGATACAACATTCATGACTCCTACCGGCATATACTGTTATACCGCTATGCCGTTTGGACTAAGAAATGCAGGGGCAACATACCAAAGATTAGTCAACATGATGTTCAAGGATCAGTTGGGTATGACCATGGAGGTCTACATAGATGATATAGTGGTGAAATCAAAGAAAGCTGAGGATCACCTTAGAGACCTCGAGGAAGCATTCAACATCCTCGACCAATATAACATGAAATTAAATCCATCAAAATGCCACTTTGGTGTTAAGGCTGGAAAATTTCTGGGATATATGGTGACTAAGAGAGGAATTGGAGCAAGCCCCGAACAAATTGAGGCAGTCCTCAATTTGAAATCTTCTGCAAACACAAAGGATGTCCAAAGGCTTACAGGAAGAATAGCTGCTCTCAACCGATTCATCTCAAGATCCTCCGAGAAATGCAAAGACTTCTACGATATTCTCAGAAAGAATAAGAAGTTTGAATGGACAGAAAAGCATGAGGCAGCACTCAAGTCGTTGAAGGATTACTTATCCTCAGCACCATCCTTAATGAAGTCTGTAGATGGAGAATCCTTATATTTATACCTAGCAGTTTCAGGTAAAGCAGTAAGTGCTGTTCTTGTTAAGGATCATGAAGGTGAAAAACACCCCGTATATTATGTAAGTAAGAGTCTGTTAGATGCAGAAGCTAGGTACTCTCATCTTGAAAAATTAATTCTTGCTTTAATTATGGCTTCTACTAAATTGAGACATTATTTTGAAACTCACCCTATTATTCTGAGAACTAATTATCCTGTGAAGAACGTTCTCAGGAAACCAGAATTATCAGGTAGAATGGCCAAGTGGGCTGTGAAATTAAGTGCATTTGATATCCAATATGAGCCAAGAACGTCAATCAAATCTCAAGCATTAGCAGATTTTGTGGCTGATTTCACTAGTGATCTACAAAAAGAAGCTGATTTGGAGGTCCAACAACTAGAAAAGACCAAGGATCCTTGGATACTCTTCACAGATGGAGCGTCCAATGTAAGAGGAACAGGATTAGGATCCTACTGAAATCACCACAGGGGGACATAATACCCCAATCCATATCTTGTGAGTTCCAGGCAACAAACAATGAAGCAGAGTATGAGGCTTTGATCGCAGGTTTGCAATTAGCCAAAAGCATGGAGATCAGGTATCTTCAAGTTTATGTAGATTCTTTATTGATAACTAACCACTTTAATGGCTCGTATGCTGTTAAAGGTGAGAAACTAATGAAATATTTAGATGTTGCGAGGGAGTTATCGAAACCCTTTGAAATATTTAGTATTACACAGGTACCGAGGGAAGAAAACGCTGGGGCAGATGCCTTGGCAAACTTAGCCTCATCTCTGAAGATTCCTGAGGATTTGAAAATCCCAATAATCCACATGCTCTCGCCAGCAATAGGAGAGCAAGAAGTTGGGGAAATAACAAATGATAAGCAGATTGTGCTTTGGGATCCATTATCCTCGGACAATCAAGGATCCTGGATCCTCCCGATCAAAAAGTACATACAAACAGGAGAAATTCCAACAACAGAGAATCCCAGATCCTTCAAACTCAAGGTATCACAGTACATTTTATTAAATGATATACTATATAGAAAATCTCTTGCAGGTCCATATTTGAGATGCATTGAGGATCCTGAAATCAAAGAAGTACTCAAGGATTTTCATGAAGGAGATTGCGGCAATCACACAGGTGGAAGAGCATTATTTTCTAGAATACTTAGAACCGGATACTTCTTGCCAACAATGAAGAAGGATGCAGTGGAGTATTCAAGGAAATGTGATGCTTGTCAAAGACAGGCAAACATCCTTCATCAGCCAGCGGAGCCTTTATATCCAATATCCTTCTCATGGCCTTTCATGATATGGGGTATGGATATTGTAGGCAAGTTACCAAAAGCACCAGGTGGAAAAGTCTTTATGCTCGCCATGGCTGACTACTTCTCCAAATGGATTGAGGCAGAAGCATTTGTACAAGTCCGAGAAAGGGAAGTAATATCTTTTATTAAACAAAATATAATAACTAGATTTGGTATTCCTGCTGAAATTATTTGTGATAATGGTTCCCAGTTTATCGGGAATAGAACCACTAAATTTTGTGACAGTTGGGGCATCAAAATGATTACTTCCACTCCGGTTCATCCTCAAGCCAATGGTCAAACAGAGTCTAGCAACAAGATCATCATCAACAATCTAAAGAAGAAGCTAGGATCCAAGAAGGGAAAATGGGTTGAAGAACTTCCTTACGTTCTTTGGGAAGACAGGACAACTCCAAAGAATGCAACAGGTCAAACACCCTTTTTACTGGTGTTTGGATCTGAAGCAGTAATTCCCACAGAAATGGTGGTTCCTACTGCGAGAACGAGCATCCGTGATCCTCAAACCAATGAGGATATCCTTCTTGAAGACTTGGATACTATAGAAGAACTCAGAGACCTAGCAAAGATCAGAATGGCAGCTTATCAACAAAGGGTAGCTGGGGGCATACAACAAAAATATCAGAATCAGAAGATTTCAAGAAGGAGATTTGCTGTTAAGGAAAGCCTTCCAAAACACAACAAATCCAGCTGATGGGAAGCTAGCGCCCAAATGGGAAGGACCTTATCAGATTGAGTCGGAAGCAGGAAAGGGAGCATATCATTTTCTTACAATGGAAGGCAATAGACTACCAAGAGCATGGAATGCTATCCACCTAAAGAAATATTTTTTCTAATTAGGATCCAATATCCTGAGACGATATATTATCCTTAAAGGATCAAGGATCCTAAAATCGGTAATATCTATCTGATTACTTATTCATTTTGTATTCTTGTTATTCTAAGGATAATATATTTTTAACGTTTATCTCTTCCAAGTTTTTAAGTAACCATGCAGATTCTAGTGAGAAGTTCAATGTCTAGGAGGTTGGCCACCTCTCCTTTACATATAAGGTACTTTACTATTTTCCTTGGCCTTGCCCATGATTGGGTATGACCCCCGATGGTCATATCCCCTACGGTTTAAAGGTTTTCACCTTTCTCACGATCGCCAGTTGAACACGTTATCCGATGTATAGTCCGGGGCAGCGGGACCAATACACGCTTAGTGGCTGACAATTTCGTTGTTTTCGGCTATATAGAGGATCCTACGAATTATGGTAGACGTACCATTTCCTAAGGTTTAAGGGGTTTTCACCTCTTCTCCAGGGCCATGTCGCCAGTTTAATCCTAAGGTTTAAGGGGTATTCACCTCTTCTCAAGGGCCATGTCGCCAGTTAACACCAGTTTACTGGGCTTGTTCCCAGAATATTTGTTGGGCTTGTCCCCATTTTATTGGGCTTGTCCCCAGAATATTTGTTGGGCTTGTCCCCAGAATATATGTTGGGCTTGTTCCCAGGTTATTTTATGGGCTTGTCCCCAGCTTAACGGATTTGATCCCGATTAATAATATGAATTATTTGCAGCGAATTTTCTAAGTTATTACTAAAGATCGAGAAACTAAGGATCCCGGATCCTAAAACTACTCTTGTAAGGAACATTGAGAGTTCAATACTTCTGGTAACTTAGGTCTATCTGGACCTTCTGGTATGATCTTTATCGTTAAACCTAGACTTGTTATTCATTGCAATAAATTCGGATATTCCGATTGGAAAGACTATTTTCTTAAGGTTATTTGGATACTAAAAATTTGTCTATCTTAAGGATACTTTATCCTAAAATTTATGATTTAAGGATATTCTTTTCTAAATATTTTCTTCCTTAAGGATATTTTATCCTAAACAACTTTTAAGGAACTTTTATCCTAAAAACCTTTTACTTAAGAATATTTGTCAAACTATTAATAATGCTAAAAGTTATATCTAACAAATATTTGAAGATGAATTAACATGTAAATAGTCAAAAGATTTATATATTAATTAAGATAAGCCCCGAGGACTTGTCCAAAATTACCAAACCCGGACTTCACAATACGAAAAGATGGACCATCCATCCGGGTTAAGTGAAAGTTACTAATTGTTCATAAAGTGCAGTAATTAAAAACAGGGGCAACAAAGGCTTCATCCCCACAAACAGAGGATCCCTCCACCTTTGTCACCCCCGCCTGTTGGGTTTTAACAAGATTATCAAAGTGATAAAATCCCTATTTTACCAAAAACGCAGCGGATATAAAAGTTTTAAATCTTGTTAATATGATATGTATAAAACCAATTTTAATACATGCAAAACCCAAACCCGGATCCAAATACGAATTACACACTATCAAATACATGCATGTCACTATAAGTCCATGCATGTTACTACTACCTTTCAATATGACAAAACCGGGTGAAAGAGATGATGATTGAAAGGTAAGAACTTGAATATGGAAGCTCCTCAAGCTAGCATACCCCAAGCTTCAACAACACACCACTTCTAGCTAGGATTTGCACTTGAAATTTTCTTCTTCTTTTCTTATGTTGGATGAAAATACCCAAGAGAGGAAGAGAGAAAAGTTTACTTGGAAATTATGTGTGTTATAAAAGAATGAAAGAGAAAGACTTGGTTTTATTTAAAGGCATCTTTCTCTCCACCAATAATAACCATTGCATGTCTCCACTCAAACATATAATAATATTACATTTGAAAGAGTTATTATCTTTTTCTTTTATAAAACTTTAAACATATATATATATATATATATCCATACATATATGCTTTTATAAGTTTATAACTTATAACTTATAAAACCTATTATATGTTAAGAGACATGCTTGGTTATTATTATTCACATATTATTATTTAACCAACTTAAATAACACAATGTAATGTTCTTTCATAAAACATAAATCATCCATATGATTTGTTTATTACACAAGTACATTTTATTTAGAAACCCCTTTCCAAATAACTCAAGTGTTAATATTCATTTGTTATGATCACATCATATATGAACGAATATTATCGGTGTTTGTCTAGCTTATTATTGGGTATGACCCGACTTGGATCATAACGTACTAGCCACATCAATTTAATATGTCTCTTGGGCAGACCGAGTCCAACAATCTCCCACTTGCACAAGATACATAGAAGATTGATGCAAGTAGCAAATACCGCCTAACTACGGTTTACTTCCCCTAATACGTATGACGAAGTGCCATTCAATAACATCATCCCTTTCAAGTCCCATACTTGAAAATGATTTAGGTGAAACTATCATTTATCCTTTTGCCACAAATGTCTTGTTAAATCTAGAGACACAGAGTGATCATTCTCTGTTGATTTAACTTGTCAGGCCTTAGACATTTAACTCTCAACGAATAAGAGGGACAAATCCCATATTGACTACATACGTCTCTCACTATCACCTTGTACTATACTTGAGCTTAGCCTTATGTACTGACATATTTCATAGCAGCGAAGAACTAAGTCAAAGCATAATAGTCGATGAATATCAAGACCCAATATGTATCTCAGGTCGGAGGATACTATGAAGTTCGCCTTTACTCAAATTTACTTATGATCAAAAATCCCAAGGATTCCATGCAGTAAAATTGAGAGCGGGTCAGTCCAATATTTATCCCATAAATATCTATGAACCTTGGCAGCAACCCTTTGCTATATTCATACCTCATGAATATCTACCAATCCAAGTTCATAATAGTCTTACTTTCACATTTGTTCCCACAAATATGAACGACTACGGACGTTTAGAATAATTCAAATTATTCACGGATTTAAACATACTAAAATGGAACATAACTCAAGAACATGACCATAACCAAAACCATATGATTGAGTTAAAATAAAATTGTTCCAATATCCAAATACAAATTTTGATCAACTCCAATCACTAGAATATCGAAGTCCTAAGGCGCAAGTATGACTCTCATGCTTCGGCCTTTCAAGGAGTTTAGTGAGTGGGTCCGAAATGTTTTGATCAGTGTGAACTTTGCGAATACATATCTTTCCCTTTTCAACTTCATCCCTTATGTAGTTGAATCTCCGCTCAATGTGCCTAGTCTTTTGATGTGCGCGGGGTTCCTTGATTTGAGCAATCGCACCCTCGTTGTCACAAAAGATCTCTAGAGGGTCCTGAATGGTACGAACCACTCCTAGATCGGCAATGAACTTTCTAATCCATACAGCTTCTTGAGCTGCCAGGGAGGCGGCGATGTATTCAGATTCAGTGGTGGATAAAGCTACCACGTCTTGTTTTGCACTCTTCCATGAGACAGCACCACCATTGAGAACGAAAACGTATCCCGATTGTGATCGAGAATCATCTCGATCAGTTTGGAAACTCGCATCAGTGTAACCCTTTACAACGAGTTCGTCCTCACCAGAGCCATATATTAGAAACATATCCTTAGTCCTTCTAAGGTATTTCAATATGCTCTTAACAGCCATCCAATGGCTAGTTCCCGGATTTTGTTGGTATCGACTTGTCATGCTCAAGGCGCATGACACATCCGGTCTAGTGCAAATCATGGCATACATGATGGATCCTATAGCAGATGCATATGGGATACCACTCATTTTGTCTTGCTCATCCTTTGAGCTTGGACATTGAGAAGCACTCAACATCGTTCCTCTTTGAATAGGTACCAAACCTTTCTTAGAGTTTTCCATCTTGAACCTTTTCAAGATCTTGTCAATGTATGCACTTTGATTCAAACCTATCAACCGCCTTGATCTATCCCTATAGATTCTTATTCCCAGAATATAGGCGGCTTCACCAAGATCCTTTATGGATAAACAGCTTCCAAGACAGGCTTTCACACCTTACAAGGTTGGAATGTCATTTCCAAACAGTAATATGTCATCGACATATAATACCAGAAAGGTTATGATGCTCCCACTAGCTTTCTTATACACACAAGCTTCATCAGCGTTTTTGATGAATCCAAATTTCTTAACTTCATCATCAAAACGGTGATTCCAACTTCTGGATGCTTGTTTCAATCCATAGATTGATTTCTTCAACTTGCATACTTTGTTAGGATGTTGTGGATCGACAAAACCTTCAGGCTGAACCATATAAACATCTTCATTAAGATGCCCATTTAGAAAAGCAGTTTTGACATCCATTTGCCATATCTCATAGTCATAATATGTGGCTATGGCAAACAATATCCTTATAGACTTTAGCATCGCCACGGGCGAGAAAGTTTCATCATAATCAACCCCTTGAGTTTGAGTGAAACCCTTTGCTACAAGTCTAGCTTTATAAGTATCCAAGTTTCCATGCATATCAGTTTTCTTCTTGAAAACCCACTTACTTCCAACCAGCTTGGAATTTAGAGGTGGAGCAACCAAGTCCCATACTTGATTGTCATGCATGGATTGCATCTCAACATTCATGGCTTCTAGCCATTTGTCACAATCAGATTGCGACATTGCATCTCGGTCTATGGTGGGTTCATCCGAATCAACCACGTAGCATCCATCCATGAAAAATCCATATCTCTCAGGTGGGGTGCTAATCTACCAGATTTGCGAATGTTTTGTGTGTTTTGATCAACCATTTGATCATCCTCAACAACCTCTTGTTGATTGCTAGTGTCAACCAAACGTGTATCGGCTTGTAGTTCTCGATCATCTTCGAGTTCTACAGTTCTATAAGTTCCTTCCATAAGGAACCTTCTTTCCAAGAACTTAGCCTTTCGAGCTATAAACACTTTATGCTCGCTTGGATTGTAGAAATAATATCCCATCGAATCCGTGGGATATTCTACAAATATACACTTAGTGGATCGACATTCAAGTTTGTCAGGGGTGTAGATCTTAACATAAGCCTCACAACCCCATACCTTTAAATATGAAAATTTTGGAGCCTTTCCATGCCATATTTCAAAAGGTGTCCTATCCACTTTCTTGGTTGGTGCCATATTTAAAAACCCAAAATGATAGAGGTAATGAGCTTCTAGCCATCATGGATCGAACCATGTCCAATAAAGTTCGATTCTTCCTTTCAGACACACCATTATGTTGTGGTGTTCCAGGTGGAGTAAGTTGTGAGACAATCCCACAACTCCTAAGATGTTCTAGAAACGCGTCATTGAGGTATTCACCTCCTCTATCGGAATGTAGTACTTTGATTGTTTTGTTGAGTTGATTTTATACTTCATTTTGGAAGACTTTGAACATTTCAAAGGCCTCATTTTTGTGTCTTAACAAGAATACATACCCATAGCGACTATAATCGTCGGTAAAGGTAATGAAGTATCTTTCACCATTTCTTGTCATTGTCCTAAAAGGTCCACATACATCTGAATGTATGATACCTAATAAGTCTTTCGACCTTTCATTTGTTCCATTAAAGGGTTCTTTGGTCATCTTTCCCAATAAACAAGATTCACATTCATCAAATGAATCAACATTTGATTTCAAAAGACCATTCTTTCAAAGTGTATGAATACGATTCTTGTTTATGTGACCAAGACGACAATGCCAAAGAAAAGTATTACTCAAATCCATTTTGAGTCTTTTGGTGTTAGCTTGGTACAACGAGTTATCAATGTATGAGTCATCATGAATTAATTCATAAATGCCATAAAACGGCATCGCTTTAAAATAAAATACATTATCCATGAAAACATAAATACCATTATCAGCAAACTTAAAGTCATAACCAGATTGTCTTAATACAGAAACAGAGATAATATTCCTAGTCAAACTAGGGGAATATAAAATGTTTTTCAAAACAATTTCCAAACCATTTGGAAGCTTTAAAACATAATCTCCTCGGGCTTGGATGTCAACCTTTGCTCCATTGCCCATGAAGAGACTTATATCTCCTTTTTTCACCTCATTTCTTCTTTTGAACCCATGCAATGAATTGCATATGTGAGTTTTACATCCGGTATCCAATACCCATGTGTTAGAAGAAATAATATTAAGATCAATGTGAATCATGAAAGTTGTACCTGAGGTTTGCCCCGCATCCCTCTTAGCTTTCAACTCCTTGAGATAGGTCGGACAGTTTCTCATCCAATGACCTATCTCACCACAACCAAAGCACGGATCCTCAGCACTAACCTTTAGCCTCTTTGGCTTTGGCTCCGCCTTTGCCTTTCCCTTGAATCCCTTCTTGACTTGCCCCTTACCAACGGCAACCTTTGCTTTTGGTTCCGGGTGATGCCTTTTCTTTGAGCCACCCTCATTGATCGCAAGAACGGGTAAAACCTTTTTACCCATGCCGGCCTCGGCTGTCTTAATCATTGCGTGAAGCTCACCAATGCTTTTGTCCCATCCATTCATGTTGTAGTTCATGACGAATGTCTCAAACCTTTTACTTAAGCCATTTAGGATTAAATCCGTGGCTAACTCTTTTGAGACGGGACAGTTAAGCCGTTCAAGCCGATCAATGTGGCTCTTCATCTTAAGTACATAAGATGAAACATATTGGGTTTCTTCCATATGACATGCATGAAGCGCTCGAACCGTTTCGAATCGCTCAACCCGAGCTTGAGTAAGGAACATTTCCTTAAGTTGGGTTATCATGTCATATGCCCCATGATTCTCGAAATCCTTTTGGATCTCGGGAATCATTGTTCCCAACATGAGGCAAGAAACTTGCACCGAATCCTCGGTGTATTTTAACCAATCCGCATAGGCATCCAAGTTATTGACATCGGGTTCATCGGGAATAGGATCGTCTAAAATATAAGACTTCTTTTCTTGCTTGAGAACAATTCTCAAGTTTCGATACCAATCCATGAAGTTGTTAAAGTTTAGACGATCCTTATCCATAATGGATCTTAGTGATAGATTATGCACGTGTGGGATAATTGCGTTCGGTGCGTTGTTTGCGTCCATCTAAAAGAATTTTAACAAAGTTCAAATTAGTATTTTCGATATTAATAAAATTTTAATCTTTAATACCCTTTAAATGTCTCCAAGACAATTATTGATTAAAATCTAGAACCCAACGTTTCATTCAAATAGTAGTTAGGTGACCTTTATCCTACTATTCGAATTAACAAGGTAGTCAACGTTTGACAATTGCAACCCTTTGCAACTTCTAGTTTTATGGGATCGGTTAAACATCATATGTTTAGTTGGTATATTAAATCCCATCAACACCTTTGAACGCCATGTTAAGGTGATCCTATAGTCATGGTTTCAAATCAAGTCGTCCTACTTATACACACGTGTGAGTTTACTCATACAAGTGGTTAGGTGATCCTAATGCCAAAAGTACTTGTAAAATCACCTTAAGATCACAAGTTTTCTTAAAAGTGCTTAGGTGATCCTAACTCACTTTCAAGTCTACAAGTGACTTAAGTGTCGTATAAAAAGATGGTGTTTAACTTGTTTTTAAAAGGGATTTTAGTTTTCTAAATTCTAGATTGGAAAACTATTTATTGTACCTTTCATTTGCATGCATTCAAATGTATGGTACTTAGTTGAAAAACCCATTTTCAAAGTTCCAATTAATAAAACCCATTTTTATTATGAAATCTTTAGTTATTAATAAAACCAATTTTTATTACCTAACGATTTCTAAGGAACCAATTTTATGCTAGTTGATTTTAAGTTGTTAAGCAAACCATATTGCAAATAATAAGTAAATCAACCATGCAAGCATAAAATATACACAACCACAAGTTCATAACCATAGCCTCCTAATATTTACCACACTTGTTGACCGAAGACAAGTGTGTCAAAAAGTCTCTCCTAAGGGACCCAAAAAAACATGCACTTGTGTCGGTGAACTCCCACTTGATTCCGCATCCATATGCTCCAAGTGTTTACTCCCGGTGTTGTGGTCTTCATCATTTTATTTGGGCTTCCATCCATGCATCTTCTTTTACAAAATATATCCTAATACATGTTTCTAGTAAAAGAAATACATCTAATCTACTTATTATTACAAGCCATATGAATGAATAAATAGATTACAAACCCAAATAAATATTACAACCAAATCGAATGAACAAACAACCAACACAATCATTCAACCAAACACAAGGCCATGGCTAGGTTATGAACATCTATTACACATCCAAATATGCAATAATACAAGACCAAAATGGTTCCCCTTTTTGCCTCAAAACTTTCGGCCAAAGCTTAAGCAAACCGAAAGTTTCGGGTTTTGTCCAAACAAATTAAACAATCTTCCAAATGACTTGGTTTTTCAAGATTACCACATGCATGTAAAGTATAACCTTGAAAAACCATGGGGTAACCAAAACCCCAAAAAGTTTCGGCCAAATGGTGAAACCCACCATAAACCCGAAAAATTTTTGGTCTAATGAAGCATGCATTCGTATAAGCGGCTCTTGATGCCATTGTTGGGTTTTAACAAGATTATCAAAGTGATAAAATCCCTATTTTACCAAAAACGCAGCGGATATAAAAGTTTTAAATCTTGTTAATATGATATGTATAAAACCAATTTTAAACATGCAAAACCCAAACCCGGATCCAAATACGAATTACACACTATCAAATACATGCATGTCACTATAAGTCCATGCATGTTACTACTACCTTTCAATATGACAAAACCGGGTGAAAGAGATGAAAATTGAAAGGTAAGAACTTGAATATGGAAGCTCCTCAAGCTAGCATACCCCAAGCTTCAACAACACACCACTTCTAGCTAGGATTTGCACTTGAAATTTTCTTCTTCTTTTCTTATGTTGGATGAAAATACCCAAGAGAGGAAGAGAGAAAAGTTTACTTGGAAATTATGTGTGCTATGAAAGAATGAAAGAGAAAGACTTGGTTTTATTTAAAGGCATCTTTTTCTCCACCAATAATAACCATTGCATGTCTCCACTCACCTTGCATGTCTCCACTCAAACATATAATAATATTACATTTGAAAGAGTTATTATCTTTTTCTTTTATAAAACTTTAAACATATATATATATATATATATCCATACATATATGCTTTTATAAGTTTATAACTTATAACTTATAAAACCTATTATATGTTAAGAGACATGCTTGGTTATTATTATTCACATATTGTTATTTAACCAACTTAAATAACACTATGTAATGTTCTTTCATAAAACATAAATCATCCATATGATTTGTTTATTACACAAGTACATTTTATTTAGAAACCTTTTTCCAAATAACTCAAGTGTTAATATTCATTTGTTATGATCACATCATATATGAACGAATATTATCGGTGTTTGTCTAGCTTGTTATTGGGTATGACCCGACTTGGATCATAACGTACTAGCCACATCAATTTAATATGTCTCTTGGGCAGACCGAGTCCAACACCGCCGATTGTCTTAAGGATCATAGATCCTTTATCCTAATTTCTATTGTTTAATACAGACCATGGAAATTGTTCATTAAAACACAATAAAAACAAAATAGAAGGGGCTTAGGCCTTGTCTTTCGTATCCTTCATCGCCCGTTCATATGATTGTCTTCACCTCCACCGGTGCCTCGTTTCCACCTTCAGCCTCATTCAGATCCTTCACACCGCTTGTTCCTGCACCGCCCGCTTCAACCATTATTGCTTCAGTCTCATCCTCGCCTCCATCCAAGTCGATCGAGGCTTGCTTCCATTATTTGATCTCCCATGACGACTTATCGAAAGATGGATCGTTAGCTTCGGTAAACATTTTGATTCTGGCCTCAAGGATTGACTTGGCTGCCCATACTTTCGCTTCTTCGGCAACCCGATTGATTTCGTCCTGCATCTGAACGGCCAAAGCAGCAGCGTGTGCCTCTATCTCTCTTTTCTCTTTGGTCATCTTCGAGAGGGCCTTCTCCTTGGTAGCAGCCGTTGATCTCAGCACAGCGAGGGTCTTCTCATGCTCTTCCACAGTCTTCTTATAGTGGTTTCGGGCAGAATCAATGGCCTATAAGTGAAAGCGGAATAAATTCAGGAAGATGCTTGGAATAATAGAAATTAACGAAGATAAAGGATCCTTACAGAAGAAAGCATGTCCAGAATCTGATTTTTGGCGTCAAAGGGATCTACCGTATCTGAACTCCTCTTTCTCTTGGATCCAGACTTCATTCGAGTTGTGATCAGGCGAGGCTCGGATGTAGGGGTTGATTTCGGGGTCTTTTTCTTGGTAAGCATGCAATCAATATCTTTAAGGGAAAACTTGGAGGCAGATTTTCCTGATTTCGGAGCACCTATGAACAACAAATCGACAGATAAGTTTTCAAATTATTAATACTTTTTATACTAAGAGTTAATATTCTTACTTGACATAATTGATTCTGAGTTGATCTTTGGAAAGCTTCAACAGATTTTGCTTGAAAAGTCCTAATTGCAGGATCTAATGACAGAAACCTCTTCACTCTATCTTCAACTCCTAGAAGATCAGCCAACAATTCGAAATTTTCAACTGCACAAATGATAAAAACTATTAGCAGAAGGATAGAATATCCTGTCTTGGTGACCTAAGGATCCTGGATCCTACCCTTTGGGTATCCACCTTTTGGGAAGGTTAGTTCCACCCGGAATAGAATCTCGTCTTACGAAGAAAAATTGGTTTTTCCAAAGGGTACTATTAAGGGTGACTTTGGAAATGGGATTTTCTTGGCAAGGTTTTGATTTGAAGACAAAGCGTTGGGAACCGTGGGTAACAAGATTGTATTGATACGCTAATTCTGCTAAGCCGAACTTGACTCCTTCTTCTATGATTATCCTTTCTATGGTATGAAGGACCCTCCACAGCATTGGCGTGGCCTGGATATAAAAAATTCCCGCTAAATTGAAGAACCTTTGCGTGAAACTGGGGAAAGGATACTTATAACCAATGAGAAACGGTTGGGCCGGAAAGCAAACACATTTTTTCGAAATGTTGTCACTACGAGCTGTAGGATCGAAGGTTCGAAAAACTGTGTCTGCTGGAAAATGTGATCGGATCTAATCGATATCCGAAACTGTGAACTTACAGATTTCGGAGGAGGTTGATTGAAGGAGATTTTGTGAATAAAGGTCATCAGGATGGAAAAAAGAAGAGGAGGAAGATGTAGTAGCAATTGACATGTTGAAGGAAGATTAATGAAAAGAAAGAAAGATACCTGAGAGAGGCTCGGATATTTGGTTATAAGAATATTATAGTTATCATATATATAGGCGGCGCGTAATTATGGTTTGTGGATATTAAACCGCCTAACACACGTCTAATCACCTTCTGTTTTGCAGGATTTCAAATTTCAAAATGACAGCTGTGCTCCACTGTCACCCGCCATTTTAGGGGCAATTGTTAGGTCACGATTTTTATACTGAGGATCCTTTATCCTTGACTGTCTTATGGATAGTTTATCCTTGAAATATACATCAGGATATAACGGATCGACGATCCTCGGTATTGTTTGTTTACTAATGATTGCGTTTAGTATGGTGATGTGTTAAACAGGTATATCAACTTTAAGACGAACTTGCATCAATTATCCTCATGGGACATCCTATAGCTGGCACACGGATCTAGGATCCTAATTCAACATAGATGATTATGGACGAACCCTCTAGAAGATTGACGTTTAAATAACAACAACGGTATCTAGACCTGGTCTACCGCTTTATTCGCTAGTGAGTGGCTATCAGCACGTGGTTAAAGAGCACGTTGGTGAAGAATGGAAGACTAGCGGATTAATAGGATGAAGTTGTTAAGTTTGTTAATTACTTTTTCCTTATATATTTGAGTATGATCGGGTAGGAAAACACATGTACTTACACACACACTAGAGCAAAAATTAATACTCTCTACACACTAGCTTACTTTGTAACCTCGATCGTATACTCCACAAACACTTATAATCACTTTTTGTTAATCAATAAACTCGACGGTGATAGATTTCACCGTTCGGGGGTTTTTTGTGCCGGAGACCACGATAATCATATACTCATCGACCAAAGGTTACCTCGTTGATCATTGACTAAAGTAATCCGACCAAAGATTATCTTAATAATCATTGACCGAAGTTATTTTACCAAAGATTACCTTAATAAGTTTTGACCGAAGTAAGACTATCTTGGTTAAGGGCTTTTTCCCTCGTAATCAAACCTTTGTGTTCACCAAAATTACGCATATACATTTGTCATTATCGAGTTAGCACCTCACCTCACATAACAAATATGGATACTTGATCCGTAACTGATTTTTGTCCAAAACAATCACATCACACGATAACCTGAATATGCATTAAAAATACAAATAATTTTGTCAACACGAGGTTGAGTGAGTAAAACAACAGATTTTCATGATTATATAATAATAGATAAAACAATAAACTGTCTTAAGTGAGATAAGCAATTTAACCAATGAGCAAGTAAATAATGTTGTCGATAAGCTTGATTTTACTTGAACTGAACGATGGCTAACAAGATGGACATATGATAATACTAGACTGAGAATATGTCGGACCTCTCTGACATGTATTCAAGTAAAGCATATAAACAAATAACACGATAGGTATAAACTGTTAAACACAAACAGTTGCAAGTTGAATAATATATAGTAATAAAATAAGTAGAATGCATATGTCCCTAAAGCGGTTTAAAAATAAGTTAAAAGGGGGAGTGAGATACTCACCTTAGAAATAAGCAAATGAATAAATATGTTAAGATTGGTAAGAGAATAAGCGTCGCGCTCAAGAGGTAGCAAAGTCAAATCCTAACAAGTGTAATAACGGATAATACTACAAATTAACAAATGGACTAAGAGAGAAACGAGATATGAACGGGTATTGAGGGTATAACATATTTTATTTAAAGTTTATGATTAATAAAGATTACTTATAAATTAATATTGTATAAAATATAATTTTCTATAAAATAATTCATACTTATACTATTAAGCGGTAACAATAAATATAAATATGTATAAAAATGTCATTTGTTTATAAATTACTTAGCCAAATTATTATGTAAAATAATATTATATACTTTAATTTACGTATTTTAAATAAACAAAATCTTTTTTCAAAATTTATTAAAAAAACCCTTATAAACTTCTAATAACTTTTATATATACATAGATATATGTATATATATCTAGTTCTAACTGAGATTCGGAAAACAAAGAGTTAATATGTTGGTTTCAATAAAATATAAATTATTTATCATTTACTAAGGTTTTAAACCATTAGAATTGATAAATTTAACAAAATACCAAATGCAAAGGCAAAAACGGGCTAAGAGGGACTCAAACCCGTGCCGCCAGCCTGTCTGACCATCAACGAAAATATACTCGAACCACCTGGGCTAGAGTGATGATTTGTTTAAACACAGAAACAAATAAATATAACAAGCAGAAAACAAATCCAGTTCATCCCAATAAACCCTAGAATCTGCCGTTGATCAATTCCTTTTATGTTGGTTCAATTAACCTTAGGTTTATTGTTCTTTTATCAATAACAAACATAACCATATAAGTGATTACCTTAACAACTCACGAATAGATGGTTTAATTGATACCGACGGCAGACGACGATGAGGATGATAAACGAACAGGTAGCTGCTGATTACAATATAATTAATTAGAGGGTTATGGACGACTAGTGTCTCATGATTGTGCTTGCCTGATTAATTGAGTTTATATCAGTGTTTGCTTGAAGAACAAGTCCAAGCTAGGGTCGACGAGTTATTATATGAAATATGAATCATGTTTGATCTAACTTCCTAATTCCTTACGTCAATATGCCGAAAATAGAAGATATCATACAATAGTTGATTCAATTTCCAAAATAACTACTTAAATTAAGGTCCAAGGCATGAATTAGTATGAATGGGTTCGCCAAATCGGGTCTCGGGTTAATGGATACGGGTCATGGATTGTTGGGTCAAATTTATAATAAAATAATATATGTAGGTTTTTACACTTTAGTCCCTGGGGATTTAAGGTGGGAACATAATTGGGTAAGAGTTTGAATTTTTGGTTAAAATTGCAAAAATGTGTAAGTTATCAATATATAATATATAATTAATTATATAGTAATATAATAATAATTAGTTTTCTCGATAAACACGATATATTTTTATACAATAATCTTGTTAGGGCAAATAATTTTGACACTGAGGATATTGTTAGTGCACTTTTTGTGACTGGTGATTTGCAGTTAAAGTATTCAAGGTTAAATTATTCGATAGCTACGGAAAAGAGGGTGTCTGTTAGTGCACGAAATTGTTGTCCGTAGCATTCGAATAATTTATACATAGTCTAGATTGAGTATTTATTGTAAATGGAGCATGTGGCCTATAAATAGGTGGTTCCATGCTCATAATTAGGGATGTACAAATTTAGAGAGAGATCTAGATCTAAATTATGCTCTCCATAAGTTATTTCCATCCACCATAATGCATTCATCCATATTTATCAATAAAGTAATAATTTAACGTTTAGATCTTGTACATAATCGATGTATCGTATTAGCGGCTAGATCCGTAACGGGTTTCCACAATTGGTATCAAAGCAGGAGCTGCTCTCGATGTTTCGATTAAGGTATGAATATGAGTTTTTTGTGTTCTTCATGTTCTTTGGGTTTTGGTCAGATCTGGAGTAAATTAGTGTGTTATTGGTGGATTTGAGTGTGAATTTGTGTTTATTGATGGAAGAGGGAACTTCCTGTGTAATTCAAGGTTAAGTTATGGTGAATTGAAGGATATGCTATGGAAGAGCTTGGTCACGGATTGATCAGATTTGGATCAATTCAATGATTGTTAAGTTAAATTGATGGTAGATTCGTGTTAGTTAAGGGAATACGAATCTACTGGTGTAATTTGGTGTTAATTTAATTGTGGAAACCCATTACGGATCTAGCCGCTAATACGATACATCGATTATGTACAAGATCTAAACGTTAAATTATTACTTTATTGATAAATATGGATGAATACATTATGGTGGATGGAAATAACTTATGGAGAGTATTAACTTAGATCTAGATCTCTCTCTAAATATGTACATCCCTAATTATGAGCATGGAACCACCTATTTATAGGCCACATGCTCCATTTACAATAAATATTCAATCAAGACTATGTATAAATTATTCGAATGCTACGGACAACAATTTCGTGCACTAACAGATATGTTATTCTTGATGGGAGATCTGGATCAATTATCCTTCTGAAGGGCTCCAGAGCTGTGACAGGATCGAGGATCCTCAGCTGTTGGTATTATTAACAATTGTTTCTTGTGTGTAGGTTGTTATTTGATGAATGAAACGGCTCTAAGACTTAGTCCACCACCTATTTCGCTACTGGACTCTAAAGGACGTGGTCAAAAGGCGTGAAGGAAGAGAGTGGAGAAATGGCGGATTAATAGGAGTTAGTTGTTAGTTGTATTTTTCTTTTCTTTATATATCGAGTTATGATCAATGCTAGGGCACACAGGGACACACGCACTTGTTAGCTTACGGTCGCATACTATAGCTGATAATTTTCTGTATTCACACACACACATAGCTATCTTGTATTCATTGATCATATACTCCACCCATTGTAACCCTTTTGAAGTGTAATAAATCGATGATAGACAAGTTGTCGTCACCCGGGGTTTTTTTCCTTTAATCTGAATAAGATTAAAGGGTTTTTTCGCGCAACAAATCACGGTGTTCATCCCTATTTTGTTCATGTATTTATTGTTATCAATTTAGCACTAAACCTCACATCACAGATTTGGATATATTATCCTTAGCCGATTTTGTCCAAAACAATTTGGTGCTATAATCCAGAAAATACCCTATTGATATTCAACTTTTCATACCCATATCACCATCAATGGCCTCTCAATCAACCTTTGCTTCATCAACCATGCCATCTTCGGTTCCTCTATTATCAAGAACTTTGCCACCGATGCCTCCTCCATTGACGGGTGCACCGAGGGCTGCTGCTGCTGGAAACAAGATGCAACTACCAGTCTTCAAGAGCTCGAAACTACCGCTGCCACTTCGGTAGTTAATACTAACAATGATGTTTCTAATATGTTTTCGCAGGTCAAAGCATACATGGAGCAACAAAACAAGACTAACCAGAGGATCCTTCGGGAGATATAAGACCTCAAGAGGACTAAGAGGCCGGTAGAGGATCAAACTCCTCTGATGCCCAGGATATTGGATTTTAACATTCCAATATCCTTGGCTCAACCTACTCAAGGATCATCCATCCTTCAACCAGGGTCCATGGGTCAGCTAGCTCAAGGATCCTCAACTTTTCAGCAAGGATCATCTATCCTTCAATCGGGGTCCATGGGTCAGATGGATCAAGGATCCTCAGTTTTTCAGCAAGGATCATCTATCCTTCAACCAGGGTCCATGTGTTAGCCAGCTCAAGGATCCTCAACCTTTTAGCAAGGACCATTAATCCTTCAACCATGATCCTTCGAATTATATCTTCAAGGATCCTACAACTCCCAACCACTAGGATCCTTCATTCACAATCAAAGATCCTTCTTCCAAGATCAGGGATCCTCAGGGGTTCATTATCAACGGTCCTCTGAGGTCCATGAAGGAGATATAATCCCCCATGTAGACCATAGCTTCCGGTGGACCAACTCATATGGCAGACACTTCTTACCTCAGCCACTCTTCTGGAATTCCAACCTTTACACAACAAAGAGGTAACACTCATGATCCTATATCCTTAAATGCTAACCGTGGTTCCATGCAGGATGCAGGTATCAACCAAGCTATGGCTAAGGAACTGCAGAAACTTAAGGATATGATATCCAGCGTACCGGAGGTGATCCGTCCAATTCCTGAGATACCGGAGGGAAGCCACAAATTGTCCAGATTTGCTCCACCAATCTGTGACGCGGAAATCTCAAAATGCATTCAAACCCCCAACATGAAAGTGTATGACGGGACCACTGATCCTGAAGAGCATGTAGCTCAATACAGCGAAAGGATGGAAATTAATCCAATTCCTAAGAGGCTTAAGGAGGCTTGTCTGTGCAAAGTTTTTGGAGCCACACTATCAGGATCTGCTTTGAAATGGCTGCTAAGTCTTCCTCCCTTTTTTGTTATTTCTTTCTCATACCTAGTTAACTTGTTCAACAATTAATTTCCCTGTAGTAGGAAATTTGAGAAGTTAACTAGTGATTTATACCGAGTTATCCAACTTAGTGATGAATCCCTTAGGGATTTTGTTACAAGGTTTGGCAGGGAAGCTCTAGAAATCCCAAATCTTGACATGGCTACTGCTGTTGAAGCATTCAAGATGGGAATTTAGAAGAGCTCTCCCTTTTATAATGATCTTGTGATGACTCCATGCAGGACTTTAGATGAAGTAAGGAACAGAGCACTAAGGTTCATACGGCTGGAAGATGACAAAAGGATCCAGGAACTGTTAGGGTCTCAAACGAAGCAAGAATCCCCTGACAAGAATAAAGGATCCTCATACAGAGAAAACAATTCAAAGCCATACTCAAAATTCAACAATCAAAACGTTCTAGTTGTTAAAGAAGGAGATGATGATGAGGACTACCCCAGCATCTCAGAATATTGCTTCTTAGTAGATACCCATGGCTTGATTTGTGCCATGAAGGATCTATGGGAGAAGGGAAGGTGGCCCCGAAAGAACGAGAAATCAACCACCTTAAGAGATAAATCCAAATGGGTGTGCTTTCCATGATGATTTTGGCCACATGACGGACGATTGCATCGGTTTGAGGAGGGAAATCGAATACCTCCTAATCAAGGGCCACTTTAAGGAACTGTTGGGAAGAAAGAAGTCCAGGATCCAGGATACTGAAGAGGCTCCTCAAAAAGCAACTCCGCCCCCACCAGATGCTCAAGTGATCAACTTCATTTCTGGTGGCTCAGACATATGTGGAACTTCTTTCTCAGCAGCTAAGAGGCTGTCCAAGGAGACCAAGTTGGATAACGGGGAACGACCGGTTATATCCACCACCTTGATAACAGATAAAAGCTTCTTCTTTGATGAAGAAGATAAATCAAGCATCCAGGATCCCCATCATGACGGTTTGATTGTTACTTTGTTTATTGCTAACCATTATGTACGCAGGATCCTTGTCGATGGTGTAAGCTCGGTCAACATCATCCAACATGATGTCCTTCAGAAGATGAACATACTGGATTCAGATATCATCCCGAGGACGTCAGTGTTAGTCGGCTCTAGTGGAGAGACCAAGAAGACATTGGGGGACATCAAACTCCCAATATACATCGAAGGATTAAATTCTTACCAAAAATTTTGTGTTATAGATAACCTTTCTTGTTGCAATGTTATTTTAGGCAGGCCTTAGCTACATGGGATGAAGGCAGTGGCCTCTACTTACCATCAATGCATCAAACTACCAACTCCATGGGGAGTAGTAAGGATATATGGTGACCAAGTTGAAGCCAAGAATTACTATTCTTCATCAATGAAGCCAACAGCTAAACAGACGATAGCATAGCAACCACAGCAACATCCTATGGACGTGCTGGAAGCTCGGGAAAAAGACATAAAGGAGGTGTCCTTGGATCCCAAGGATCTAGATGTGAAGGTGTTCCTAGGATCCAGTATCCCTAGTGAGATCGAGGAAGATATAATATCCTTCCTAAAACGAAGAAAGTCCACGTTTGCCTTCAAACATTCAAACATGACAGGTATTTCTAAGGAGTTAATTGCTCACAAGTTAGGCCTTGATTTATCTGTTAAACCCGTCCATCAGAAGCGAAGGAAATTCGCTCATGAGAGGAACACGATCATACAAGAAGAAGTTGAAAAAATTCTTAAGGCCGGTATGATCAGAGAGGTTAAGTATCCCCGATGGTTAGCTAATGTGGTTGTTGTTTCTAAAAAGAATAGAAAGTGGAGGGTGTGTCGATTTTACTGATTTAAACAAGGCGTGCCCCAAGGATCCTTTCCCGTTACCACATATAGATTCCATGTGGATGCAACGGCAGGACATGAGATGCTCACCTTTATGGATGCTTCCTTTGGATTTCAACAAATTCAGATGGAACCATCTGATCAAGAAGATACAACATTCATGACTCCTACCGGCATATACTGTTATATTGCTATGCCGTTCGGACAAAGAAATGCAGGGGCAACATATCAAAGATTGGTCAACATGATGTTCAAGGATCAGTTAGGTAAAACCATGGAAGTCTACATAGATGACATGGTGGTGAAGTCAAAGAAAGCCGAGGATCACCTCAAAGATCTTGAAGAAGCTTTCAACATCCTGGATCAGTACAACATGAAGCTGAATCTTTCAAAGTGCCATTTTGGTGTCAAAGCTGGGAAGTTCTTAGGATACATAGTGACCAAAAGAGGAATAGAGGCGAGCCCCGAGAAGATAGAAGCCGTTATTAACTTGAAGTCTCCTGTGAACGCTAAGGATGTCCAAAGATTGATGGGGAGAATAGCTGCTCTCAACAGATTCATTTCAAGATCCTCGGAGAAGTGCAAAGACTTCTATGACATCCTTAGAAAAACAAGAATTTTGAATGGACAGAGAAGCATGAAGTCACCCTTTAAGCCTTAAAGGATTACTTATCCTTAACACCAGCTCTGATGAAGCCTGTGGATGGAGAATCTTTATATCTATACCTAGCAGTTTCAGGTAATGCAGTAAGTGCCGTCTTTGTTAAGGATCATGAAGGAGAAAAACACCCGGTATATTATGTAAGTAAAAGCCTCTTAGATGCAGAGGTCAGGTATTCTCACCTAGAAAAATTAATTCATGCTTTGATTATGACTTCCACTAAATTGAGACATTACTTTGAAAGATATACTATTATTTTAAGAACTAATTATCCTGTTAAGAATGTGCTTAGAAAACCGGAATTTTCAGGAAGGATGGCCAAGTGTGTTGTGAAGCTGAGTGCATATGACATTCAGTATGAACCTAGAAGAGCTATCAAATTGCAAGCACTAGCAGACTTTGTGGCTGATTTCAGCAGTGACATGCAAAAGGAAGCTGATTTAGAAGTCCAGCAACTAGAAGAACCCAAATATCCTTGGATCCTCTTCACATATGGAGCATCCAACGTAAGAGGAACGGGATTGGGCATGCTACTGAATCGCCACAGGGGGACATAATACCCCAGTTCATTGCATGTGCATTTCAAGCAACCAACAATGAGGCAGAATACGAAGCAATTATCGCAGGTTTACTTTTAGCTAAACAGATGAGGATCAGGTATCTTCAAGTTTATATAGATTCTTTACCTATAACTAACCACTTTAACAACTCTTATACCGTAAAAGGTGAAAATATGATCAAATATTTAGAAATTGTGAAGGAATTAGCAAGATCCTTCGAGTTGTTTAGTATCATACAGGTACCAAGAGAAGAGAATGTTGGGGCAGATGCCTTAGAAAACTTAGCATCATCATTGAAGATCACAGATGATGTAAAGATACCTATCATTCATATATTATCTCTAGCAATTAGAGAACAAGAAGCTGGGGAGGAAACAATGGATTGCACAGAAGAACATAAGGATCCTTCATCCTCCCAAAAAGCAGGATCTTGGATCCTCCCAATTAAGAAGTTTCTTCAAGATGGAGAAATCCCTACAGGGCAATATTCTAAAGCTTTCAGATTGAAGGTATCACAATTTATTATTTTACAAGATATTGTATACAGAAAATCTCTTGCTAGTCCCTATTTTGAGATGCATTGAGGATCTTGAAACACAAGAGGTACTCCAAGACTTCCACAAGGGCGATTGCGGAAACCACATAGGGGGGAAGAGCATTATTCTCCAGGATACTTAGGAGTGGGTACTTCTGGCCGACGATGAAAATGGATGCAATGGAGTACTCAAAGAAGTGTGATGCTTGTCAAAGGCATGCAAACATCCTTCATCAGGCAGCAGAACCAATGTATCCTATATCATCTTCATGGCCCTTCATGAAATGGGGAATGGATATTGTTGGCAAGCTACCAAAAGCACCAGGTGGAAAGGTCTTTATGCTTGCTATGACAGACTACTTCTCTAAATGGTTTGAAGCAAAAGCATTCGTACAAGTCCGAGAAAGGGAAGTCATATCCTTCATAAAAAGAAATATTATAACTAGATTTGGTATCCCATCTGAAATTGTTTATGATAATGGATCCCAGTTTATTAGGAAAAGAACTACCAACTTTTGTGACAGTTGGGGCATCAAGATGATTACCTCTACTCTAGTGCATCCTCAAGCTAATGGTCAAGCAGAGTCAAGCAACAAGATAATCATCAACAACCTGAAAAAGAAGCTAGGATCCAAGAAAGGCAAATGGGCCGAAGAGCTACTATATGTACTTTGGGCTGACAGGATAACACCCAAAAATGCAATAGGCCAAACCCCCTTCGTGATCCGAAGCAGTAATCCCAACAGAGATGGTGGTTCCTACAGCCAGAACAAGCATTCGTGATCCGGAAGCTAATAAAGAATTCCTTCTCGAAGACTTGGATACTGTTGAAGAACTCAGAGACCTGGCCAAGATGAGGATGGCGGCATATCAACAAAGGGTAGCTGGGGCATACAACAAAATTATAAGGACCAGAAGAGTTCAAGAAGGAGATTTGGTCTTGAGAAAAGCATTCCAAAATACACCAATCCGGCTGATGGAAAGCTAGTACCCAAATGTGATGGCCCTTATCTGATCGAATATGAAGCAGGAAAGGGGGCATATCATTTGCTCACTATGGAAGGCAACAGATTACCAAGAGCTTATAATGCTATTCACCTCAAGAAATATTTTTTCTGATCAGGATCAAGTATCCTCTGAGGATCGAGTATCCTTACAGGATCAAGGATCCTAAAATTGGTAATATCTATTTGATCGTTTATTCATTTAAGATTTTTATTAAGGATGACATATGTTTAACATTTGTTATTTCCAAGTTTTAATTAACAATGCAGGATATTTGTAAGATGTTCAAATGTCTAAAGAGGTTGGCCGCCTCTCTTGTCTAAGGTACTTTACAATTTCCTAGCCCATTATTAATGTATGATCCCCGATGGTCATATCTTCTAAGGTTTAAAGTTTTTCACCTTTCTTAAGAATTAGAGTTTCTACACTCTCGCCTGTAGCGCACGCTATCCAACGTATAGTTCGGGGCAGCAGAACCAATACACGTTTAGTGGCTGAAAATTTCGTTGTCTTCGGCTATATGGAGGATCCTACGATTTATGGTAGACGTACCATACACCGGTTTATAACATTTTCATGTTATCTCACGTTTGGGCTAAATCCCGGTTTGGGTGAGTCCCCAGTTAACATCTGTATCTTGGGCCAGTCCCCAGTTTGCACAGTACACGGGCTTGTCCCCAGTTCACGGGCTTGTCCCTAGTTTCACGCTCTTGTACCCAGTTTATTATATGGGCTTGTCCCCAGTTTAATGGGTCCAACCCGGATTAATCTTATAAGTTGTTTGTAATAGATATTCTAAGTTCAATTGTGAGAATCAAGATTCGTGGCTTCAAAATCCTTAAATTTATTTTTACAAGTATCATGAAAGAGCCACTACTTATGGTAACTTAGGTCTAATTAGACCTTCTGGTATAATTTTTTACTTGTCAATTTATAATTGTTTAGCTGAGATCCTTATAAACCTTTTTGTTTGAGGATTTTGAAATCTTTTAATTATTTCTACAAGGATATTCTATCCTAAAATTTTTATAAATGCTTCCTAAGGATACTCTATCCTAAAATTTTTACTCAAGATTATTTCTTAAAACTTTCAATGTAACTAAAGCTATATCAAACAAACTTTCATACAACAGATAAACAAGAAAATAACAAAAAGATGATATTTATTAGAAAACTTACTTAACATTACCAAAAGTTAACCTGGACTTCACCATTCGAAAAGATGGACCATCCATCCGGGTTAAAGTAAGTTGCTACTAACCATTTAGTTAAGTGCAGGAAATTAAAAGTTAGGGGCAACAAAGGCTTCATCCCCACAAACAGAGGATCCTTCCACCTTTTCTACCCATATTAACTGTCTTAAGGATCCTAGATCTTTTACCCTAAGTTACTATTATCTTAAAGTACACAACCAAATTGTTCATAAAAACATCAACAAAAGAAAAACAGAACAGGCTCGGGCCTTGTCTTTATCATCCCTCATTGCCCGTCTCCATGGCATCCCCTTCAGTGGCTGCTTCTGTATCCTTCACTCCACTCACACATGCTCCAGTTGCATCGACCATGTCGGCTTCCTCTTCGTCCTCACCACCTCCCAGATCAGCCAAGGATTGCTTCTCCCGCACTATGTCCCATGAAGATTTGTCGAAGGATGGATCATTGGCTTTGGTACCCAGCTTGATCCTGGCCTGCAAAACCGATTTAGCTGCCCAAATCTTTGCTTCAATGGTAGCCCGGTTGATCTCCTCCTGCATTTGGACTGCGAGTGTGGATGCATGATCCTCGGCCTGTTTCTTCTCTTTGGTCATCTTGGAAAGTGCTTTGTCCTTTGCAGCGGCCATGGACCTCATCCCAGCAAGGGTCTCCTTGTATTTTCCAACTATCTTCTCATGGTGCCTCGAGCAGAGTTCACAGCCTGTATAAGAAAATAAGACAAGATCAGAAGAATCCTTAATCAATCGACAAGGGTTAAGAGAATAAAGGATCCTTACGGCGGTCAGCATCTCAATCTGCTGTCTCTCAGTGTCAAAGGGATTCTCAGGTTCAGAGCTTTTCTTCCTCTTTGCTCCTGACTTGGCTCGGGTTGTGACTGGACGAGGCTCGGATATTGGAGTGGACTTTGAAGTCTCCTTCTTCATAAACATATAGTGGATATCTTCAAAAGAGAACTTGGATGCGGATTTTCCTAACTTTTGAGCACCTATAAACAAGGATTCACAGATAAGTTTGCAATTATATTTTAATCCATATCAAATTTAATTATAAAGATACTTACTTGACATGTTTGATTCTGAGTATGACTTCTGAAAAGCTTCAACAAACCTAGCTTGAAAGGTTCTGATTGTAGGATCCAGTGCCAACAATTTCTTGACTCTCTCTTCAATTCCAGGCAGCTCAGACAGCAAAGCAAAGTTTTCAACTACACAAGCAAAGAAAAGTATTAGTAAAATAATTGACTATTCAACCATGGTCACCTAAGGAAACTAGATCCTACCATTTCGGATCCACTTTTTCGGAAGAATGGGTCCACCCGGGATGGAATCCCTTTTTACAAAGAAAAATTGATTCTTCCAGAGTGTGTCATTCTGAGTAACCTTAGAAATGGGAATCACTCGACGAGATTTCGATTTAAAAACAAAACGTTTGGAACTGTGGGTAACTAAGGTATACATGTATGCTAACTCTGACAAGTCGAATTCGATACCTTCTTCTTCGATTATCCTTTCTACAACACGAAGCACCCTCCATAACATTGGCATGGTCTGGATGTAACTGATTCCCGTCAAGGTAAAGAAACTCTAGGTAAAATCAGGGAAGGGGTATGTGAAGCCTATCAAGAATGGTTGGGCTGGAAAACAAACCCGGTTTTTTGATATGCAGTCACTGCGGGCTGTGGAATCGAAAGGTAGGAAAACGGTGTTGGCTGGAAAAATTGATCGGATGTCGTCAATATCTGGATCCATGAAATTACAGATCTCGGAAGATGGGGCTTCAAGGATACCTTGCGAGTAGAGTTCGTCGGTATCGGTATGGTTGGAAGAGGAAGAGGATTCAGAAACAGTAGACATGATCGAAAGAAAATGAAGAGAGAAGAAAGAAGGATACCTGAGTGACGGCTGGATGTGTGGTTATAAGATGATTATGATCATCGCATATATAGGCGGCGTTATGGGTTATTGATAATAACTATCTGACACGCGTCTAATCATCTACTTTTTGCAGGGATTTAAATTTCAAAATGACAGCTGTGTTACACAATCACCCGCCATTTTGGGGGCAATTGTTAGGGCAAATAATTTTGACACCAAGGATATGTTATTCTTGATGGCAGATCTGGATCAATTATCCTTCTGAAGGGCTCCGGAGCTGTGACAGGATCGAGGATCCTCAGTTGTTGGTATTATTAACAATTGTTTCTTGTGTGTAGGTTGTTATTTGATGAATGCAACGGCCCTAAGACTTAGTCCACCACCTATTTTGCTACTGGACTCTATAGCACGTGGTCAAAAGGCACGAAGGAAGAGAGTGGAGAAATGGTGGATTAATAGGAGTTAGTTGTTAGTTGTATTTTTTTCTTTATATATCGAGTTATGATCAATGCTAGGGCACACAGGGACACACGCACTTGTTAGCTTACAGTCGCATACTATAGCTGATATTCTCTGAATTCACACGCACACATAGCTATCTTTGTATTCATTGATCATATACTCCACCCATTGTAACCCTTTTGAAGATTAATAAATCGGTGATAGACAAGTTTTCGTCACCTGAGGTTTTTTTCCTTTAATTTGAATAAGATTAAAGGGTTTTTCCTCGCAACAAATCACGGTGTTCATCCCTATTTTATTCATATATTCATTGTTATCAATTTAGCACTAAACCTCACATAACAGATTTGGATATATTATCCTTAGCCGATATTTGTCCAAAATAAATCCGAACATTGAAACGAGTCGGGTATTTAATAAAAATATAAAGCCGGAAGACCCGAGTTGTTACATATGGGATTCATTATTATGTGATGAGTTTATGAGGTTACAATTATGGTTTATTATATTTTGTAATGTCTTGGCTAGCAAGTTAGGTTAGTCTATATAAACCGATGTATGGTTAGACATTATAGAGTGCGGTGTGAGATGCAACCGAGTTAGGGTTCATCTAGAGACACATACGAGATGTAACCGAGTTAGGGTTCATCAATATCCAAACCTAGTTAGGGTTTGAGAGTTTGTAATCAGCTTTTTAAGTAAGATTTTATGATTAATAAACAAGAGTTATTTGTATATATCGTGTTTGATTATCGATCTAGGACTTGAATCAAGACAGAGATGATGAGGATCAAGATGGTTGTGAAAGCCGAGAAGGTCAAGTTCATGGGTCAAAATAAGGAGGGCAAAAGAGACATGCTTGGAGTTGAAGAGTCAACTATTTCGAGTCGGAAATTAGGGGGGTTGATTGTTGGACGTAATTTCCAACTTAATAGGTTTGTCACGTGTAGGTGACTGAGTTGGACCTATTGGGCCCGTGTGATTCATTAATAATGTAATGGGTTTATAGGGTTGCAATTATGGTTTTATTATATTTTGGTAATGTCTTGGTTAGCAAGTTAGGTTAGTCTATATAAACAGAGTTATGATTAGACATTATAGGGTGAACATGATGTAACAGAGTTGGGGTTCATCAAGAGTTAAACCGAGTTAGGGTTTGAAAGTTGTAATCAGTTTTTTGAGTAATATTTTCCGTTTAATATAAATGAAAGTTATTCGTTAGTTCGTGTTTGTTTATCGATCCGGGACTTGAGTAATAACGTCGTAAAGTGCAAAGTAAGGCTACATTTGTTCTCTAAAATTTACCTTACTATCATACATCCACATAAGTCTATCAAGTTAATTACCAACTAATTAATGTGGTATCTGAAAGTTCTGTATCGCTTTAGGCTCTTGAATTAGACTTGATAGATTTGAGCAGTGGTAATATGTTATCATGTTTCATTGAAATGTTGCATGGATCACCAAGTTTGTGGTCCCTCTTAAGATCGAAGTGAATGAAATATATATCCATCGCATTTCTTGTCTTTTAAGTCTATTATATATCCGTGCGTTTAGATACTATTTGATCATGTAACTTGTTGGAAATGTGAACGGTTCTGGTCAAGTCAACGCGAGCCTACCAGATTGTGACCCAGTAAGAGTTACGCCGAGGAAAACGAACATTAAGACCACTTAATGGTTAACTGGGCCAGACACAATTAATCTACAAGATTAAATGGTGGACTACGCTTTAGTATAGTGATTGGGCTCAAAGCCCATTGGGTTTAATGGATATTAACCCTAATTCCTTTCTATATATAGTATAATATTATCATAAACCTTGAAGATATACTTAACGCAATACCCTAGCCTATCTACACCCTCAGCCGCTGCAAGCCGCCTTTTCCGGCCACCGGACCACCGCCGCCGGCTGGAACTCTGCCACCTGCGGAGCTGCTGCAACTGAGCTTCTGTTGCAGCTGTTTTGCTGCTGCCGCTGAGCTACTGTAGCTGATGGTCACCGGCGCCGCCACCGCAGGCCACCGGAACCGCCGTCGCCGCTCACCGGAATCTTCGCTGCCGCCTTTGCTGGAGTTTCTTGGCTCGTTGATTGTGTCGCTTTTCTAGCTCGGTTTCGTTATCCCTCGGTGTCTCTCCCGGTTGTGTATAACCGAGGTATAATTTCTATTCCGTTATCTATGTGGTTGTGTTGATTACGTACTCGTATTGTTTGTAACCGAATTCTCGTTTGGGTTTCGGTTTTGTGGTAACTCGGTTATTCGATGAGTTTTATTCATTAACATATTAATATGATTAAAATCTATTTAAACGAATTTATTAAAACCGGTTTAATTTGTTAAACCGTTTCTTTTACCACCGTTGAAACCCAACATAACCTCCATCCAAGGTAACGTCCCAAATGCATGCCTACAACACAATGGGATAGCTGCTGCTATAATATTATGTTGTCTTTGGAATATTTTATGGTTAGAAGAATGAAATAATAATAAGAATTTATTTGTTTGTCCCCCATTTCTAGAGTACATAACTAGTGACACTCCAAACAATGGCAGAGCCAGAAGGGGTTAACTGTTTTTATGTGATATAATTTATATAATCGGATATAAATATTGCCGGATCGAATTGAGTCGACATGGCTCAACCATTTTAGGGCCTAAAAAAACTAAAAATCGGGGCCTTTTACAATATATATATATACACACACACACACTCGCAAAAGTGCCTGTGCATTGCTGCGGGGTTGCGCAAGTTATCTCCTCGGATTAGTTTGCAGCATTTGGTGTGATGTGTAATGGGTTATAAAACGACTTATGATTTTTGCATGTTTTATCAAATTGATTATTGTTACCATCCTGTTTTGAATCATTTCACCCATGTGATTCATTGTAACATTCAATATCTGTTTGAATCGTAAGGTTATGGGAGGTTTGCTAACCGTCGAATGTTATAGTAGAGTAACAAAAATAATATGTTATCCAGATTTTAGGGGTAATAGTAATGACAAGACATGTGATATCATTGTGACGACAATTAATGGGCTTTGTTTTCTGTATGAATACACATTCCATAGTTGTACAAGGTGATTACGTAGTAGATTTTTGTTCATTCAATATTAGGTTAAAAAACGCTTCAACAGGTTACCATTAAGAAAATATAAGGACTTATTATACCTCTTATTATTACAATTGTAATGGCAAAGAAGATGCTATATATTAATAATTCCATAAGAATCTCAAGAGAGGATCACTTGGTGTCATAAGGTTTGCAGGCCTGGATGACGGCGTATTTTCAAAATTTTTATGGGTAAAAAATTAAACACACTTTATTAAAACGACTTCTTATCCTCCCAACTTGCTTCTTTATGATTGTTGGTACTTATGGTTGTTGCTTTGAGTCTTTTATCCACAATTTATATTGGTTTGCTATATATAATGTACTCCTCATGTCATTAGTACTTTTGTATGGTTGTTTCTTTGAGTATTTTAGCCACATTTTATACTGGTTTGCTATAATGTACCCGCCATTGTACACCATACGCGCGCTTAATATAACTTATTGTTATATTAACAGGCATAAACTAAGAAACAACATTTTTTCTCAAGCATTTCAAATTCACTTTTTGTAACATAGCAGCTTCTTACAGATTATACCCTCTCCAATGCTGCACCATATACCCTCTCCAATGCTCTTACAACATTGCAAATTCACTCATCACAATGAAATAATTCCCAATCCCAATACCCATTTTTTATCACATAAACTAATCAATCACCACGAGCCAAACCATATGAACTTGACCGAACCCTACCACGATGATCATAAATTGAATTCCTTTGATCTAATGGCTTTATGACCATTGTTTCTACTCGTTCTTGAACAGCCCCGAATACAATCTTATTGGTTTCTTCTGAACTTTGGTAATAGTAAGTTTCTGGCATGGAAAAATATATGTTGTGATGTTGCTGCTGATGTGGCGGTGGTGGTTGTTGCAGCTGTTGTTAATAATTGTGGTCCCACCCGGTGTAAAGATGGCGGGCTTTGACGAAACTGTTGTATTTTTTTAGCATCGTTTGTCATAAACGGGTAAGTTTTTTTCGGGTTCGGGGTTCGGGTTTTATAGACGGAGGAGGCTCGTCTCCATCTGGGATCACGTAGCTATCTTGAACGGGCCATGGGTTTGACCCGTGTCTGTAGTCTGTGCGAAATGGCTGTTGGTTTTGGTACTGGTAGTTAGGTTGTCTCTTTTTGAAACCCGAGAAGATATTTGACAAGATCTCTGAGAATGATGATGTGGCGTTGGCCGCAAGTCTCCCGAGAGATGCAATGAAACCTTCTTCTTGTATTTCTAGCTCGTTTTCTAGACGGGATCAGTGGCGGCCTTGTAAGACCCCGTTGCCGGTGCCCTACATTGGACGTTGGATTTACTCATAAGCACAGTTCTAAATATCAGAGTTAATTTAAACTTTCCCGGAATATAAAAACTTCAACCATAATATATTACATAACATCCAAATCTTGTCTTTAACAAACATTCATAGTCTTTTAAAAATAAAACATAGTCTTTAATACATCATAGCATTTCCTTGAGATGCCAGTGTCTTCAATTTCATGCCATGTGTCAACATCAAATGAACTGCCTCATTCTACTCACCTGCGTGCATACTAATAGTCAGCTACGCTGAGTGAGTTCTATTTAATCAAGCAACATACAATTAGTTCACATACTTGCGCACATGCCCGAAGGTGTGTACACCATTAATACTTAACCTGCTTACATTACTTTCTTACATACGTTCATACATTCATTCTTCATACTTTATTTACCTTCATAGTACATTCATAACTATCCATACAACTTAAAGAGCCTTCCTCCCTATAACCTCACAGATATTGTAAGAGTCTGGTCCCTAACATCACATATATTGTAAGAGTTTGGTCCCCAACATCACAGATATTATTAGGGTCTGGTCCATATCCTCACAGATAATATTAGGGTCTGGTCCCTATCCACACATATATTATTAGGGCCTGGTCCCTTTATACTGTGCAACCGTACCATACCTTTCTTTATATTTATACATACTTTCAATCTTTCTATAGCATACATATATCATTCATACATCATACATAAGAAAATCACATATCATACACTTACCACTTAAGGTAAGTGTATTAACTAATCACATCGAGTATGCACACAGCCCCGAAAACATAACAAGGAAATTGGGCTAGAAACTCACATGGATCTTGTTACGTTCTCCGTTTATCGTTATTTGATGACCGTCATTTGAATCATGCAAAAACATAAATAACCTAAGTAGATAGGGTATATAAGGTATCGTATCCACCAGGAGTATTTGGTCAATGTAATAATGTAAACAATTTCTAAGATTATGAAGTATGACTGGTAGTGCTGATCACACAAGCAAATAAGTTGGTTTTAATAAAGATTAAGCAAATTAACAAGTAAGCAAGTTTCAATCAATTAACAAAAACAAATCACACCCGGGACTTCAAGTAAGCACCATACAGTAATCTTATGCAACCTAACAGAATAATCATTAACGGCTAACTACAGACTGATCAGTTAGACAAAACCTTAGACATAAACAATCGCTTTACACACGACACTAGTTATCAAACAGTCCCTGCTAGTGTGACTCAGTTAATTAGGGAAATCATATGTTTTATCGTATTCAATCTAATCAAACTGTCCTATGATCAATTATTATAGCAACTGGTAACGAAGCGTTCAGACCAACGTAAACCTAAACCGATTGAACACACAGAAATACGAAACATCAATAATCATAGATAAACCATTAACAATTATACACAAGTGTTCTTAGTCACATGAGAAAACTGAAAGAGTTACAAACTATACATTCCCAAGTGAAATTCTAGGAGAATAGCCGAACCGCGACATCGTAAGATCTTCAATCTGGATGATATGAATTATGAATGGACTCTCCGATAGATTCAGAATGGTAGAATAGCCTCACAACAGCTCTGGAAATCGCCTTGCTTGATAAAAAACGAGTTGAGGTCGAGTTTGATGAAAAATGGATACAAAACCCTAACAGCCCGTCTGCACACCCCATCGCGATACGCGATGTGGTCGTCATTGGTCCATCGCGTATCGCGATGGACCCTTGGTCAACCTCTAATTAAACACCATCGCGATACGCATTGGGTCTCTAAGCATGCCCATCGCGTATCGCGATGGGACATGTCACCAGCAAACATATTTATCTTTTCTTTTTTTCCAGGCTGGACGTCCCGGGTCTTCATCCCGTGCCTCAATAGGTCCAAATTAGCTGCTTTAACATATATTACCTGAAATACAAAAGACACGTATGAAGTATCGAAGTTCCAAAAATAAACGATTAAAACTAATAATTAAATGAACTAAAACATATACAAATTAACTAACCATCATTATTCCTCTTAGTCTTATCCAAACTTTGACACAGAGGTAAAAGTCAAAATCGCCAAGAACACCCTACATCAGATCTGCGATTAACCCTCAAACCTTGATGAAGTAACACAATTTTGGTATCATTGAACTCGGATTAGCATCGCCTACAAACCCTAACAATCCATTCATCCGAATATTACATTCTAAAGGGTGCGATTTGTTCATTTATAACTTGGTTATTCGTTTGACAAATTAACCCATCAATCGTTAATGGTTCTCAGCAAGAATCATCACATTTGGTTTGTTTTTACCATAGTCTTACAGATCTAAGATTACTAAACTAATCCGAACCTAAATGAACAAGATCCCGTTATAAACGTACCTTAAAGAGTCGTTATAAACATTCCCAATATTGTGCATCGGTAGTGAGTTAAACCAGTTCTTTGCTTTGTCTTTTAACGAAAACAGGAACAGCCGCAACCGAACCTTGTACTGATCATAAGTACCATCTCCAATCGACCCGCAGATAGCCGAAAAATCGGTCAAATGAGAATACGAGTCCTCATAAGCCATTCCGTGAAAATGAGGTACAATGTTAATGTTTGATGGCCAGGACTTAAATGTTTGTTGTCCCGGCACTCGCACCTGTGGAACCAACGGGGATGTTCCATCTGAGATAGTCGGTCTGACCAGTCTGTTAACACCATGAACCTGGACTACAAAATTCCTTCGCCCCCCCCCCCCGGGATTTACCATACTACCCCTGTTCACATGAATGTTTTGAACTCTTTTGGGCCTTTCCACCCGGTTAACCCCGTTCCGACCCATGTCATTCCTTTCCCTGTTCCTGTTAACCGCATCACCCATTCTCCGAATTACTGGTTCTTCCACATCTGCATCCAAATTGTCATTCCCATCATATTCCATCTCATACCCCTTGTTCTCGAGCTAAACTGCCCGATTCCTTCTAACCCACTGATCAACCTCGTCCTCGACTTCCAAACCCTGGTTCACCTCATTTTCTTCCCCACTCTTCTTCATCTTCTGTCGGAATGCTCGGAACAGCATCTTCAATATTAAGCCGAATTCTTCGGTTAGGGGTGTTATGTGGGACTGAAGGTTCAGCCTGGTCAAGGTTTCGGTTTCGATTTCAATTTCGGTTTCGGGTTTGAGAAGCACAAGCTGAGTTATTCTGGTTGTTTTGGTTATTAAAAATTGGTGGTGAAGGCATGTTGTCTGGGTGAAACGTGTTATTTTGTGGGAGTGGTTGTGGGTCTTGATTCTGGTTCTGGTTTTGGTTTTGGTATTGGTGTTGGTTTTGGTTCTGATCCTGATCTTCCATTTCAGAGGGGCTGTTCTGGGATCGGTTCTGCCGAGCTAGTCTCTCAATCTCGGGCTCGAAAACTAACGGTGACTACCTACCCGAATGGCGGGTGTGCATAAACCTGTTATCTACACAAACAACACACCCTGCATAAAATAGAAAAATAAAATTTAACTAAAAACTAAAAATAAAACTAACTTAAAGTAAACACAAAAATCAATTAACACGAAAAACACTAAACGCACTAACTCCCCGGAAATGGTGCCATTTTGATGACCGTCGTTTGAGTCATGCAAAAACCAAAATAACCTAACCAGATAGGGCAAATAAGGTATCGTATCCACTAGGAGTATGTTGTCAATGTAATCGTGTATGCAATTTCTAAGATTATGAAGTATGACTAGTAGTGCTGATCACACAAGCAAATAAGTTGGTTTTAATAAAGACTAAGCAAATTAACAAGTAAGCAAGTTCAATCAATTAACAAAAGCAAATCACACCTGGGACTTCAAGTAAGCAACCTACAGTAATCTCATGCAACCTAACAGAATAATCATTAATGGTTAACTACAGACTGATCAACTAGACAAAACCTTAGACATCAACAATCACTTTACACTGGTTATCAAACAGTCCCTGCCAGTGTGACTTAATTAAGGGCAATCATATGTTTTATCGTATTCAATCTAATCAAACAGTCCTATGATCAATTATTATAGCAACTGGTAACGAATCGTTCGGACCAACGTAAACCTAAACCGATTGAACACACATAAATACCAAACATCAATAATCATAGATCAACCATAAACAATTATACACAAGTGTTCTTAGTCACATGAGAAAACTGAAAGAGTTACAAACTATACATTCCCGGGTGAGATTCTAGGAGATTAGCCGAGCCGCGACATCTTAAGATCTTCAGTCTGGATGATATGAATTATCTATGGACTCTACGATCGATTGAGAATGGTAGAATAGCCTCATGACAGCTCTGGAAATCGCCTTGCTTGATAAAAAACGAGTTGAGGTCAAGTTTGATGAAAAATGGATATAAAACGCTAACAGCCCGTCTGCACACTCCATCGCGATACGCGATGGGGTCTTCATTGGTCCATAGCGTATCGCGATGGACCCTTGGTCAACCTCTAATTAAACACCCATCGCGATACGCGATGGTCTCTAAGCATGCCCATAGCTATCGCGATGGGACATGTCACCAACAAACATCTTTGTCTTTTCTTGTTTTCCATGCTAGACATCCCGGGTCTTCATCCCGTGCCTCAACAGGTCCAAATTAGCTGCTTTAACATATATGACCTGAAATACAAAAGACACGTATGAAGCATCGAAGTTCCTAAAATAAACGATTATAACTAGTAATTAAACGAACTAAAACATATACAAATTAACCAACCATCACATCCACACACTTATCTTTTGCTTGCCCTCAAGAAAACTCTAAAGCAAACATCAACCTCTATCATAGGTATGTAAATTATAGCCATTAATACAAGTAAGGTTTAAGGTCATACCCAGTTTCCCAGACTGACACTTTCTAGATTGACATCCCGCAAATAAAGTTAAATGATATAATAAAAACAATAGAGCCACCCAGACTTGTGTACTTTGTTTTCGGTTAAGGCACACATGCTCATACCACTCATAATATAATAACTCTCCTCTCGGTTTAATATCTGGACTAGCAAAAAGATGTGCTAGTATCACTCTGCTCTCAGTACCAAGTATCAACAACTGTCCACCCATATAACTGCTTTGACACAAATGAAAATCAAGAGGACTTAAAATAGGTTGTAACGGGGCTAGGTTTAAGGGTATGGAAGGGAATTTTTCAAGTAGCTCAAACGATTCGATCCAGCTTATTACAAAACAACTAAATAACCAACAATAACATAAACACTAATTTCATTTTTTTACCAGACACAAACAAACTTTTAATTAAATAACTGAATATAAACATACATTATTTTTTTAAGCATGACAACGTGATTCTTAATAATCGAAAAAAAAAAACAAAAACAAATGCAAATACAAAATACAAAGAAACCTATTGAGACAGATCGTCTCGCAATATAACATCGGGGTTAATCGAATGAAATAATAGATCCAAAGGTGTTTTCGAAGGGAACCAACCCCCGCCCCTCACATTACCCACGCTCATGTGTATAACGTATGAGGCCCAACCCCCAGTACCCACACTCTCAATCGTCCAGACGAGGCTTAACCTAATTGCCTCTATCACTTTTGTATTTATGCCAAACTACGATTTCGTGTCCATGAAACAATCAAATTACTCTCGATAAGAGCACTCAAATGACATGTGTGTACTATATATTATATGTGTATTATATATATGAGGTCAAACTCACACACGTACCAGAGGAATTAGGTTACTGACATAAACATGTGCACCTGTCCCCATGACTCGTTATCCCCGCCTAAACGACCCCATTCTCAACTTCTCGTTTTGAAACATTTTTGAGTAAGACTATCGAGAAGCTGAAAAACAAACCATGACCATAAACCTATAACTTAGCATTAATGGCAATAATTAACAGTTAACAAATTTGGTTCCGAACACTCTTCGAGGTACTGTCGGGCTAAGATTTTCCAATTTCCCCCATCCCCACACTTGAGGTTTACATTGTCCTCAATGTTAAAATATTTAAGCAATTAATGAAAATTTGAGGGACGGGGTTGAAATTGACTTCTTAACTGTTAAACAATTTTAAAAATCGGGGCTCAAATGTGACGATTCTACTAGAAATTATACAATTACACTTTTAACATCAAAACTAATAAAAACAAAATAGATTATGAAACTGAAATCACTTAATAACAACTGGAACGGACCAGTCGGCTTGCGAACTCTCGTAAACACTCGTACACTGTCGTCTCAACCAATAACCAAACTGATAACCAAGCCTACAAAATCTCGAGACGTGTAGAAGCAAGCTTCTCACAAGTGTAAGACATAGGTCTTTTAAGAGTTATGAAAATGATTTATGTTAATTTATTAAAACAATTTGTTTGAACCTGGAACAATACTTAACAGATCTCAGATCTGATATATATGTTCTATCCTGAATACGGATCTAGCTCATTATCACGTTTGATTGTATATTATATATATATATATAACATATATATATATATATATATATATATATATATTTAGTTGTATGTATGTAGGTGATGGATAATATTAATAGAATGAATCTTGAGAGAGATTGGACAGAAGTTTGTTACGTTAATCTCAAAACTTAAATTAAACTGTGAACAGTGTTCACTATAAATAGGAAGATGGACCTAGTTCGTTAACATTCCATAACGAACTAGGGTCCACTTCGTTACATACATTAACAAAGAAATACCTTAACGAATCACCCCCTGATTCGTTAAACATCCTTAACGAATTAGGAGGGATAATAACTTGGATCTAGTTCGCTAAACATCCTTAGTGAACTAGACTATTACTTTAACGAACTAAAGGTTAAATTAATTGTTTATTACATAAACCAAAATGAAAAATACGTTAATGATAAATACAAAGACTCGAGACGCAAAACCGTGCACTAACAGACACCCCCTCGTCTTGAGCTCTTTGTCTTTGTCTTTGTCTTTACTTGAAACTCTTGGACTGCTAGTCTCTGCAACTATAAATTCCTTTCTCATAACATACACGCACAACGCGATGGAACTGCATAGCCAGGTCATAGTCTTTATTGCATTCAATCAATATTTTATTCTTGTGTAGCACATCGTTGTCGGTCTCGGTTAAGTTAATGAGCCACATTGGATCGATGATCTTGATCAGCTCGGTCTTCAAACCTGTACCAAGGACAATAACGGCCTCGCCAGTACGATTGTCATAGTACCAGCGGTTGAAAGATAACCATATGTGTTGGTTCATCATTTTCTTTGGCACACGCTTCATTGTTTTCAGTGGTTTAACCTTAAGAACCAACTTCTTCCAACCTGTCCTTGGGTCAATCTCATTGAGACGCTTACGGATGGGAATCTGTGGTTTAAAAAAATTGAAACCGTGGTCCACCTCAAACAGCAAATGTTGGTGAAACCAACTTGCATGTTTATCCCCACCTCGATTATTAAATGGACGATACGCCAGAGTACGTACGTCCCATCTCGGTAATGAGAGACGATCAGACATCCTTTCGTAGTACTGGACGCCCTTCTCCCATTTAACAATGCATACTTTCAATTCAGAATCATAAAGCCAAGAACTTATATCACCTTGAACTCTCGACACGGCCTTGAAAGTAGTCTTTTGATTGGCTTTGGCGCGTGCGATGGCTTCTAGCAATTCTTTATCAACGTACCTGTGAGTATTGATAATCTTACCAACCCTGTTGTCTTGATGAGCAAACCAACTATGAATGTCAGCCAAGGATGGATCAGCCCTAGGATCAACACTTGTCTCAATGACATTCTTTCCCATGGACGTCTTCTCAAGATGGTCTTCTGCTTCTTTAACCATTTCTTCATTAAATACTGGAGCACCCTGATTAACATTTGTATGTTGAAACAAACCAGGGTAATCCTCAGCAGTCACATCCTCCACCTCGACTTCCTTATTCTCATAAATAAAATCCGCACTCATCTCAATAGTAGGATCATTTAAGATCTCATCATCATTAATTACCTCAACATCGAGTTCAGTTTCTAACACGGTCATCTCGTCTTCATTCAGACCAAGCAAGATAGCAATCTGCTCTCGTGTTAAAGACTTATCAACAAACTGTCCTTCTTCAATCTCCTCTCTATTCACCATACTCCTGACCATCCCCTTCTCATCCACAAAAATAACCGTATCAGCCTCGATCATCTCAATCGGTTTGGCAGCCGAATGGTCATGATAAACAATGATCTGTTTACCCGAATCATCAACAGTTTCCGTACCCACACCAGAAGCTGGGTCTTGAGTTTGTTTAGTCTCACCACCAGCATTAGGCTCATCTGGATCCTCATCCTCATTCTTGAGCTTTTTCAGCGCATCATCTTTGCATGTCAGTTGCAGAATAAGCTCCTCTGGTTCTTTAATTTTCACCCCCTGAGACTCAACAATCTCACGGAGGGCTTTTTTCCTTTTGACAGAAAGAAACATAGCTGAGCAGCTTCTTCTGGTTCTCCATCAAACGTTCTTGATTCACACGGTCAGCAGACATTTGATTTTCATACAAATGAAGAAGATTCAAAAGTATGTCTGTCTGACGATTTGGTGGCATAGCATACAAAGATGGATGAACTGGTTGGATTGGTCCCCGAGGCCTTTTAATTCTCATAAATGAGACATCACTAGGTGGAGGGGGCCTCATGTATGGTGTTGGAGGAACAGTAGAAGGTGTAGCAGAAGGCATTGGTATCTCAGCTAAAGTCGTTTGTGGAATCATACCAAGCCTGTCATGAGGAACCATCGTCTTCGTCAAAGTAAGCGCCAGAGTGCTAGTAGTAGGTGGCACTGCCGGGCGTTGAGGAGTTGCAGGAAGAGACGGTTGAACACCAAACGAGATGCCAGCCCCAACCGACACTCTCCGCTTAGAAGAACTTTCAGTTGCCAGCTCTTTCCCTTTCCGTTTACGTTCTCATTGAGTTGCAATAGTAGCAGCTAACACAACTTCAACTGCAGCTTGTTTATTCTCGAAGAGCTGCATCACCATTACCACCATTACCTCCATCATCACCATCATTGTTCCCACCTTCTCCTCCCTCATGCTCGGAATCCGAGTCATCATGGATCAAGCGATCCTCGGGAGGACACACATAATCAGGATTTGTAGTATGACCAATCAATCTCTTGAATCTGTGATGAGGAGATTGACAGTACAGTTTCAATCTTCTCATGGTTTCTGCCTTCATGTTGTCCAGAATAAACTTATCGTTCACATCATTCGGATCAAGCACCAAATCCCTGATAGCATCATTGAAAAATAATTGGACGAAACGCGGATACATCAAAAACTTCACACGTCGTTTTCCAGGAATACAATTTTCTTTCATATGATCAAAAATCATTTCAGAAAAAATGTAACGTTTGTTCAAAACAAGTGCAACAAATGCCGATTGTAATGCAGCGCGACATTCATCAAACCCAGCCTTACGTCCACTAAGGCAGTTAATAAGCACATGAAGTAAATACTTGTATTGGGTACAAAAGTATGCCTTGTTATAAAAAGACGCAGTAAGACTGCTAGCATAAAACAATCATCGAAACAGTCCCTTGATCAGTTCTTTATCATATTCGCTAGGATCATCAATGGTATCATCAAATTGTAACACTCTTCGAACTGTTTCAGCTGAGACGACAACTGGTTTGTTATTACCACAGCAGCAATATGATCCTCAACTTCTACATATTGAGCTGTGTTCCAGAATTGACGAACGATGCTGAATCTAATATCCGAATTAGCGGTAACAGCGTAATGTATACGAGAACGGCGTATAAATGCCAGCATACAACCATAGACATCCTCATCAGGAAAGTTTGTTTCAATGAATGCACACACATTATGCCGAGGATCATAAGGAAGTAAAGGAACTTCCTCAGCTGGTTGATCAGCATCTTGAACTTGTTGTGCATCCTGAACTTGTGGTGGTGCATCAACAGGAGGATCTTGTTCCATATTTTCAGCCATAAGTCTGAAAAAATAATGTCAACTATCAGTAAATTGAAAATTTATAAACACTATTTGTTTTATATAATTTGAAGACTGATTAATTTATCAATAAATTTTCTGTTTAATTTAGATTTTGTGTATGTAATCGATATATCGACGCGGTTAGATTCTTGAAATGTTCGTATCATAATCTACATTATTAAAATACTTAAATTTTAAATGTCATTCGTTAATAATATAGTCTGATTCGTCATAAGATTGTAACGAATCAACTGATTCGCTATCAAGTAAATAGATAACGAATTAAGAAATCATGAATTACTATAAAAAGGTAACGAACTAGCAATCTAATTCGTTATAACTAACGAATATAAATCTGATTCGTTAGAACTATTGATTCGTTAGAACCATTGATTCGTTATATTGATTCGCTATTTTAATTCGTCTGAATTACTTAACGAATTGGACACGAAAGAGTTCCAATTCGCTAAGGATAACGAATGGCCACTAAAGGCTTATTCTTTGACTATCTTGGTCAAGGTCAAAATTGGCAAGAACACAGAATGTCAAAATTGCAGATTCAAGATCAATTCATCTTCGTAAAGATCTCGAAAACACAATGCGAAGCAAATGGTGTCAATTTAAAGTTCAAGATCATGAAATAAGTTAGGTTATTAAGGGTTTTGACCACAGCGTAACCACCCGAAAACATAAACAATCACTAACCCGGAAATCAATCAATCAAACTATGATTAAAGATCACCAAGGGTCTTGGAAATCCATTCTGATTACATTGATATCAAAAGACAATACCAAAACCGGGTATTCAATCAGATAATGAAGGTTTTATAAACCTTAAAACCCTGATATCAAATTCTCATAATTAGCATAGCAAATCTTTGCCATTTTTGACGAAAATCACAAAGATGTGATCATCTTTACCTTATGAACACAATGGTAAAATCAATAGTCTGAATTTCAAAGATCGAAAAAGTTGGAAAAATTTGAGCAGAGTAACGTTATGTGTAAGGAAGAAGAAGAAGGTGTATAGGACGGTTCATATGCACGTCGTCCTATATGCACTGTCTTTTCACACTTCCCAATGTACGAATCAAACTGATTCGTTTGAAATTTGAAATAACGAATCAGCCAATTCGTTAAGGTTAACGTAATACGTGGCATAGCGAATTAAGTTCAATTCGTATCTCAATTCATGTCTTGATTTGTTAAATATGCATAACGAACTGGATGTGTTTCGTTAAAGAGTGCAGAAGCGAATTAAGTGAACGAACTAGAATGTAGTTCGTTAAAAACAACCTAATTCGTTATCCATACTTAACGAATTAAACATTATTTAATTTTATCTTTAAATAATAATAACTTAATAAATTAAAGAATTAATAAAATTAAATAATTATCTTTAACTTAAAAGAATTATCGGGAACCTTTATCTCGATAATCGAATACCTTAAAACCATTTCACGTTTAGAAACCGATAACTTAAAAATAATTTAAATATAATCTCAATTGGTATCGAGGCAGGAGCTGCACTCGGTACACCAATTAACTTAAATAGATTAAATAATATGTAATAAAAAAATAAAAAAGAATGGAAATATTTTTGTAATTTTAAATTTTTGTTAAAACGAAATATTTACCAGAAAATTATCCGAAAAATGTAAAAACAAAAAGGAAAATATTTTTGTGTTTTTGTATGATGTTTTCAAAAGAAGTACATATTTTTGTCGAGTTTGAGCAGAGAATCATATTGACCAAATTGCTCTTCCATCACAGTTTTATATTTCAGCGATATTGTGACTGGTGTTAAGTCGGTCATTGGTATTGTTATCCACTTAAATCTAATAACAAACTTTCAAGTGTTTTTGTGATATGATTAACGATTCAATTTGAGCACAGAATATCAGAAATTAACAGCCTCTAATCTCGGTTCAAGCTTAATTTTATTTTTGCCATATCACCCTAACTTGACTTAAACCATTATATTGTTGATCAAAAATTTGATTTTTATAGAAGTTCATGAGCAATGCATTGATTTTCTGTTACTATGAGTGAATATGCACGAGTCCATCTGTCGGCTTACATACATTGTATCCCCTGGGGTCCGTTTCTTAATGGTATTAAGACGCGCGCAAGGGAAGAACAATGTATGACTAACAGCGGATTTTGATCAAGTCAGTAATTTGGATTTGTACGAGGTACAGCAGTGATCAAGTTTAATGACTTTGGATTTGCTCTAAAAGCGAATAAAATATCCATGCATATGAATACCCAGATGATTAAGCCGCATAAAGACTCACAGTGTCCGGAACCTCAAAGCTTATTATTTGCTTTATTTTACTTTTGGGTGATCAAACAAGTATAAGGCTTGAGTATGACAGGTTATTACATTTCTGCCATCCTCACCAAGACTTTTCTAGAGACTAACACATCTTTCAATTTGGCGTTTCTTTATGTTTATATCACATACTTTACTTTACTTATTTGTTTTAAGACCTATCAATGTACCAATGCAATTAAGCACACAGTCTTTTAAGCTTACTTCTTGCTAGATTTGGAGTCAAAATAGTCATTGTACTATCATTTTCTCTTTTTGCTTCAAAAACTCAAAATTTTGAGGAACATAAAACAAAATAAAGATAAAATTAATCGCCCCAGTTAACTTAAGTCTATAAATAAATGGCTAACCTATCAATTCACAAATGAATAATAGGACCAAGACATGCAAGCATGCTTCACAAACTTAAATAACTGACATAATTTTTAGCGAGAAAAATAATATAAAACGCATAACGAACGCCCCAACTACTTTCCATTATCATGTGAATAGCTAACCCGATCATTTACAAGTAAATGTCAGGACCAAACATATACAAGTGCATGTCCTTCAAATTTGGGTAATTGACATACTTTTCAGCGAACATATGCAAAAATCTTTTTGCTTTTTCTCTATACATACCTTAAAAGTACAATATATTTGTCTTTTTCATTTTTCTTATAAGCAAATAAACTTCAAAATCTTTTTGGATTTTCGGATTTTTTTTTGTACAAACTGAAAACACAATCTTTTTAACTTTTCAAATTTTAAAATGTTTTTGGATACTCAAAATACTTTAAGAAAAATAGTAAAGAGAAGAAATCACAATATTTTTTATTTTTCTAAATTTTCAAATGTTTTTGGATTTAAAAATTTTTAATGTTTTTGGGTTTTAACTATACAACGAAAAGCATAATATTTTTGTATTTTCTAGTTTCTCACCCCCTAAAACCAAAATAAATTTTATAAGAAAAATAACAGAAAATAAAGATAGTCATCCTTGTTTAAGGATATCAGCGAGGGTCTTCAATCCATTTAAACCTAGCAAAAATTGAAAACGCGTTTTATCAAAAGCTTTGGTAAATAGATCGGCTTTCTGAAAGTCAGTATGTACTTTCTCAAGGTCAATCAACTTCTTCTCAAAGCAATCCCGTATAAAATGATATCGAATTTCGATATGTTTTGTTTTTGAATGTTGTATGGGATTCTTTGTGTTAGAAATTGCAGCAGAATTATCAATCAAAATAGGAGTAGTAAGAAACTTCAAACCATAGTCGCGAAGATGTCGTTGTATCCACAAAACCTGGGAACTGCAACTCGAGGCTGCAACATACTCAGCTTTAGCGGTTGAAGTGGAGACCGTTGTCTGCTTCTTACACTGCCAGGAAACAAACCGGTTTCCTAAAAATTGACATCCTGCAGTCGTTGATTTGAAGTTGATCTTGCAACCTCCATAGTCTGAGTTTGAGAAGGTAGTAAGCTCAAAGTTATCGTCCTTGGGGTACCACAACCCGATATCTGGATTTCCCCTTAGATAATGAAGTATTCACTTAACCGCAGCTAGGTGAGTAACTCGGGAACTTGATTGAAACCTAGCACAAAGACAAACAACAAACATAAAGTCGAGGCGAGAAGCCGTTAGATATATTAAAGAACCGATTACGGCACGATAAAGAGTAGGATCAACGGTATCCTCCAATTCATCCGGTGATAAATTGTGACCCACGGGGAGAGGAGTAGAAGGGATTTTTTCGGCAGATATCTTGAATCGGCTCAAGACATCGTTCACATACTTGGTCTGGTGAATAAAAATTCCATTTGCAGACTGGTGAACTTGCAACCCTAAAAAGAAATTCATCTCTCCCATCGATCTCATCTAGAACTTCGTTTGCATGGACTTCTCGAACTCCTTACACAATGTGTCGTTTGTAGACCCAAAGAAAATGTCGTCGACATAAATCTGAACTAGGAGAAGATCATCACCAACAGTCTTATGAAATAACGTGCAGTCGACAGTCCCTCGTTTGAAGCCATTATCAGTCAGATGGTCGGCGAGCGTGCCATACCAAGCTCTCGGGGCTTGATGGAGACCATACAGGGCCTTGTTTAATCGGTAAACAAGGTCCGGATAATCAAGATCTTTAAAACCAGGAGGCTGTAAAACAAAAACTTCCTCGTGTAGTTCACCATTGAGAAAAGCACTTTTAACATCCATTTGATAGACCTTGATATTCTTATACGCAGCATACGCCAGAAAGATTCGAATTGATTCTAATCTTGCAACTGGTGCATATACTTCAGTATAATCAATACCCTTTTGCTGATGAAAACCTTGCACCACTAAACGTGCTTTGTTTCTGACAATCACCCCTAGATAGTATTTCTTACACTTAAATACCCACTTAGTCGGAATAGCTTTCTTGACTCTAGCAGGTTTATCGATTAAATCCCAAACACCTAAGCGTGCAAATTACTGTAATTCGTCTTGCATAGCTTCTACCCAAGAAGGATCTTGAAGAGCCATACGTGGCGTTGTTGGCTCAACTTGGGATAGAAAGCAAGTAAATTTAGCAATATTTACAATTCCAGAGGAATGTAAGTCAGCATAAGCACACAATACGTTAGTCTCACTTGACGAAGCAACTTGATGACGTGTTTGAACTCCCACATCAAGTTCTCCAATGATGTTCTCCTATGGATGATATCCATGAATCCAAAGAGTGGGATTCTTAGGAACAACAACATTATCAAATAAATTAGTGTAATGTTCACCAAGTTCAGGAGATGAAACATTATCACTGTCAAGAACAATAACTTGATCTTCAGCTTGATCATCATCAGAAGAAGTAGATAAATTATCAAAAGCAACTGGAGTAGAAACATGTGGTTCTTCAGTTGGAACATTAGGTCGAGCTTCAACATCTTTAGAACTTGAAAGTCTTGGAATGGCCAAATGATTTTCAAAGTATGCTCGAACCAGATCTTCATCGATGTGTTCAGTTGAAGGAGTAAATGAATTAAATAAGCCATCATAGTCAAACATCCAGTCGGGACCTTTCCCTTGAGGAGGAGTGGTGTACTTTTGACAGTCCACGATACCATTCCTCAACAAAACCAGAAGTGAAATTAAATACTCGTTTCTTTGGAGATGCATATCCCAAGAAATAGCCTTCGATAGCTTTTTCTTCAAATTTACTCGCATCCTTCTTCAACATTGTACAAGGACACCCAAAAGGTTCCAAGTACTTTAAGTTAGGCTTTCGATTGTTTAAAAGCTCATAACTTGTCTTCTTGAGTCGTTTAAAAGTTAAAATCCGATTAAGCGTATAGCAAGCTGTATTCACCGCCTCATTCCAGAATTGGACGGGAAGCTTAGAATCAGCAAGCATAGTTCTTGCAGCTTCAATCAAGGTTCTATTCTTTCTTTCAGCAACACCATTTTGTTGAGGTACATAAGGTGCACTGTACTCTCGATGAATTCCTTTTTGAATACAAAAGAAATCCAATACAGTGTTTTTGAATTCAGTACCATTATCACTTCGAATTCTCTTCACCTTTTGTTTGTATAGTGATTCTATCTTAGTGAGAAGGTTTTGTACCAAAACCGGTGTTTGATCTTTCGAACACATAAATAACACCCATGAGTATCTTGAATAATCATCAGTGACAACAAGACAATACCAATCCCCAGAAATACTCGCACGATTCACCGGACCAAACAAATCCATATGAAGTCGTTCAAGAGGAGTATTAATGGAATTCAATAACTTGAAGGATGAGACTTTTTCTTCTGCTTGCCCTTTTTGCATGCAATGCAGTCATCAGATAACTTAAAGTTCTTCGACGAGACACCCTTAACTAAGTCATTTTCCATTAAATAATTCATCTTATGAACATGTATGTCACCCATTCTACGATGACAAAGAATCGAGTCTTTCTCGATTGCTTTCAAGACAAAACATATTTCGATCGATGTGGATACTTTAGAGCTCATGTTTAAGACATAAATATCATTTGATCGAGGTGATCGCATGACAACCATGTCCTCGGGTATCACAAATCTCAGTTTCAAGATAAGACACTCTTTATCAGTAAATACCGTGGTGTACTTCTTATCGCAAATCTGCGACACACTCAATAAATTATGGTCCACCTTGTCACAATAATTAACTTTTTCAAAAGTAATGTGACCATTTGAAACTTCACCCTCTTGTGTGATTATGCCCCCAGAATTCCCAGCAAACGCTACATAACCCCCTTGAATATTTCTTACGTTGGTCAATAGGTTGAGATTTCCAGTGATATGACGAGAACATCCACTATCCATTATCCAGTTTTCACCAGGCACAGTCTTGGATGTACCCTATACACAAAATAAAAGTGATTAGTTCAAAAAGGCAGCCCAGGCCTCAGTCTTGGGCACCTTTTGAGTTTCTCTTTGATCATTAATTTGAACAAACTTCAACTGTTGTTCAGCAACTTGAGAATATGTTGCCGGCTTCCTAGACTTTCGTCTCAGATAAGTAGCTTGAACAATATTTGAATTCGTGTTCCTACATATAGGCTCAGTTGGAACGAATATTGGTTTCACTTGACCATGAGTTTCATTCACATGAATTACCTTTCGAGGATTCACATTAGAAAACATGATATGTGTATCATCCTCACACGACATTGGTCGTTTCAAGATCTTCTTTATCACAGGAATCGGTTTATAATGATCTGTAATAAAAGGATGGAGATTTTGAGTTTTCTGTTGACCACAATTTCTCACCACATGACCTTGTTGACCACACAAAAAGCAACCTCGCATGTCAACATGACCATGTTGAGATTTAGTAGAAACATAGGCAACCGAAGGTTGATAACTTACATTTTCAGTGAATCGTTTGGCCAAATCATCAGAAGTGGCAGACTTCTTTTTCATATAAAAAATCAAGGTTAGACCAATTTGAAAAAATTTTCAATGAATCTGTTCCCGTTGATTTAAAAAACTGAACCTTTTTAGCTTGTTTTAACAATTGTTTTGCTTTAAATACCGGGTCTGATGAGTTCGATGTTTTGGCACAAACATATTGACGTTCCAACTCTATCAACTTGTCAGTTTCATTGTAAAAGACACTCTCAATTAATTCTGGTTTAATGATACTAATTGGGATATCTTTTTCAGTGAAGATAGTACTCATTCCTTTTAACTTAAAATCTCTAGCAGATGATGGATTAGAACTTGGAGGATTAATGAAACGCATCAAGTCCTCATCAGAAATTTTCGGTTTTTCTGATTTCTTTGCCTTCACAGGTTTAACTTTCACTTGTTCAACCTTAGTCACAAGAGACTTGTGTGTGAACCATACACAGCTTCCTCAAATTCATGAGGCTCGCAAAGAATATGATTATAACTCGAAATGTTCTTGTTCTTATATGTAACCTCTGGTTCAAACACATCCTCTATAATTACGTTGTCAATATTCTCAACAAAGACTTTTTTGCTTTCAACATGAGGTTTTTGAGGAGCAAATTGGGTTTTAACAGTTTCAGTTTTAACAGGTTTAGCATTTTCAGAAATCACAGGTTCTTTCACAATTACCTCTTCTTCTTGTTTAGCAAAAGGATTAATTTTATAGTCATTGTGAAAAGGTGGCGGAATTTCAACTAAACTGATGCCTTTCTTTGAATCCTTTTGTTTTCCAGATACTTCAATAATTTCATTCAACAAAGAAGAATTTCGAAATTTACCCAATTTGTTCTTCAACTCGAGAACCTCATTCTCAAGCTCGGTTATCTTTGATCTATGTTTCAAAATTTCTTTAAACTTTTGATCATTGATCGTCATTTTCAAAGATAACTCAGCCTTGAGATCGTGGTTACTTGTCGACAATGATTCAATCTTTTCTCGAGATCTCATTTGAGATTCAAAGGATTGTCGATAAGTATCCTTCAGAGAAGCAATTTCTCTTACTAGATTATCATTATGATTCTTTAAAGATTCTAACTTAGGTTTGTTAGATTTACATTCAACACACGTTACTTTAACAGATGAAGTAGTAGAGATAGAATGACTAACCTCATTGATCTTTGCCATGCAAGCAAACACAGTTGGAGTATTGTCACAAGAGTCGTCAGAATCAGATCCAGAATCATTGTCGGAGGACAGCTCACTTCCATTTGCATCTTGAAAGTCTTTAGTCAACCCAAACATAGCCAAATTAGCTTGATTTTCATTACACAATAGTCGCTGTGACCAATCATTTCCATCAGCTAACATTGCTTGTGAACCAGAAGTAGACGGTTTCTTTTCAGCATCATTACCTCGTGGTGTAGAAGAATGTTGATTTTGACCACGAGGACCAGTATACTCCTTTTTCGGTTTGTCACATTCCTTTGCAAAATGCCCGAACTCTTGACAATTATAGCATTTCACTTTTAACTTGTCAAATCCCAATTTCTTGTTCAAGGCCGGAAGATCTTTGCCAGTCCTTTGCATTAATCTTTTAACCTTATGAACAATCATAGCCATGTTCCACTTTAAGTCCATGATTTCCAAGTCATCTGGATCAATATGATCATAATCCTCATCGGTTAGATCACTTGTGGCTATCTTACTACTCACCAAGTTTTCATATGAAGACATAAAGGCTGTTAGAAAAGCAAAATTTTGTTCAGCTTCCTTCATGTTGATACTAGGTGGTGAAGTAAATGGATTAGTAGTAGATGACTTCCAGAGCCACCAGGTGATCCAGAATTACCAGCAGTGTAAAAACATGCTCTTGGATCATTATAAACAGTTGTTTCATTTTCACTTGCATGCTGGGTGAGAAAAGCAGTGATAGGAGAGATAGTTGAACTTAGAGGCATACTACCACCATAGAAAGCAGGATCTTGACTATCCTTGGAGGATTTTTGACACTTAAGATCATATTCCCTTGCTTCAATCTTTTGCAAGAATTCAGTGGCAGTTAAGTCTTCATTCGCAAAATAGTTATTCTCTTTTAAAACCATTAGGAATGTTGAATAAGAGCTTGGTAGTGCACTCTTAATTGTGTCAATCTTGTCAACTTCAGAAGTTTCCAATCCCATTTTGTCCATCTCAGCAATCAAGTGATTGAAGCTAGTAGTCATCTCCTCTACTGTTTCACCTTTTAACAAATTAAAGTTTCGAAATTGAAACTTAAGCATTACCTTCTTACTCTTAGCTGTATTTCCCATACTCCTCATACGTATATGATGAAACAAGGAAGCACAGATCTTTATGCTACCCACTTGATGAAATATGTGTTCGGGTAAAGCCAATAGTGTCAAATGCTTTCTTCTCTTCTTCTCTTAGCTTTTGTTTCAATCTCAAATGCTTTCTTCTCTTCTTGTGAATATTGAGAAATAGCTTTAGGAGTAAAACCAATAGTGTCATCACCAATCATTGGAACAATATATACCTCATCTAAGCAATATGAGCAGTCAGGATGAACAGAACCCAAATGAGCACGAAAACGGGGTTCACATTTAGCAAAATCGCTAAATTTCATCATCCTTGGACATTTCGAATGTGAGCCTATTTCGGTATCAAGTTGCAACATTTGTTGTATTAACATGTTTTGTGAAGCTAGTGCATACATACCAGCCATGTTTGATAAATTTTAAACTCTAAGCACTAGAGTTGAAAATTAAGATTCAAATTTTAAGGGTTAAAATTGAAAATTGGGATAACGAACTGTGAACATTTGTAACGAACTGAGAACAGTAATTAACGAATCAAACCTTAACAAAGTTGAGGTTGATTAGGTAACGAATCAGACTTGAAATTAACGAATTAAGCAACAAATCAAATGGTCAACAAATAAGTCAAACTAAGATAACGAATTAGACGGTCAACGAACCAGTCAATCAACGAATAAGCTAAACGAATCGCTTAAGATAAGCTTAGTGAATCAGAAGATTATCTTTAATGAATCACTAAGAAAAGCTTAGCGAATTAGATAACGAATTGCTACAGTTGATTAACGAATCAACTTATAACGAATCAGTTTGTTACAACGGTTTGTAACAAACTTCTGACAACAAATGCCACGTGGCAAAAGTTGTTAGAAAACAGTTTCCAAGGTATGATACGTGTCACACGAATCAGTTGACACGAATCAGAGAGTATAACAAATTTGTTAACGAATCAACCAAAACTCATAGCGAATTAGCCAAATATGTTAACGAATCGAGTTGAATGACTTAACGAATCAAGCTGAAGTTAACGAATCAGACTTAAGTCATCAAATCATCAAATCTTCAAATCTTCATATGGATTTTCCAAAAATCTGGAAACTTATGAACACCAAACCCAGAAATCCGATTTGTAATCCACACTCAATATTCAACCAAATCGCATAAGTCAATTACCAAAATACTCATCATCACAACGTGAAACCAAATCAATACCCCTCGTAATCCAACTATCCTTATCCGAATCCAATTTGAACCAAACCTATCCTCTATTTCGGCCAAAACCAAATCCAAATCAAATTCAAACCAAATATAATTCAAAATCCAATTCCAGTCAACCACAACTCACAAATACCTTACCAAACACAAATCTAATCCAATTATTCCATAATCTAACCAATTCAATCCTCAATTTGATTCAAAACCAAACCGAACATAAACTGAATCAATTTTCAATTAATTAACATCAAATAACAGTCAAATCAAGCGTAATTGAGCACCGAAAGCTCTGATACCACTTGTTTAAACCTGGAACAATACTTAACAGATTGATTGTATATATATATATATATATATATATATATTAGTTGTATGTATGTAGGTGATGGATAATATTAATAGAATGAAGCTTGAGAGAGATTGGACAGAAGTTTGTTACGTTAATCTCAAAACTTAAATTAAACTGTGAACAGTGTTCACTATAAATAGGAAGATGAACCTAGTTCGTTAACATTCCATAACGAACTAGGGTCCACTTCGTTACATACATTAACAAAGAAATACCTTAACGAATCACCCTTGATTCGTTAAACATCCTTAACGAATCAGGAGGGATAATGACTTAGATCTAGTTCGGTAAACATCCTTAGCAAACTAGACTATTACATTAATGAACTAAAGGATAAATTAATTGTTTATTACATAAACCAAAACGACAAATACGTTAATGATAAATACAAAGACTCGAGACGCAAAACCGTGCACTAACACAATTACCAAGCCAAATTAAGTCGTTTCATAATAAATTTTTTATTAAGTTAAATAAAAATATTAAAATACCTAACTCACTTTTGTAAGAATCACGATTGTATTTAGCATATGCAACAAACCCTTTAAACCTCCCGGTAGCCCGGGAGGACGAGTGGGGTCTCGTGAGGGTTTATAGTGAAAAACACCAACAAAGTTCAGTTACAAAATAATATACAAATAAATCAAACACAGTAGACATCAAAAGATATAAACGTATACGCCCAACCAGTTACCCATACAATATTCCCAATATAATATTAATATTATACAGACCATGAGAATAAAAACAAAATAAAGCAAAAAGGGTAACCAAAAGTCAATTGTGCTAGCGGAGCATCATCAGTATCAACCTGCGGGTCCACCGAATGCTCCACTATGATAATCAATGAAGGTGGGAGCGTTACCTGCAAAGCCATAAATAGTAATCGAAAATAATCATCATGGCGGGCCAGGTGGGCCCGTTGTGCCATCTGCTCCTGCTGCATCACCAGTTGCTGCTGATATATCTAGTGTAACAGGCTGATGCGGTGGCGGCTTTGATGATGATGATGATGCCTGTCTCAACGGATGCTGCTGCTGAGGGCGCATAATGAGTGGGATCAGTACATGCTGCCGGTGTGTCGGGATTCCCATATGTAGTGATGCGGCATCAGCTGATCCTGCAGGCAGTGGTACCTGCAGTCTCTCTCTGACCGGGATGAGCATAGGTGGATCGTGCATCTCACAAATCCCGGTCCTCCTAGCATCCGCCAACCCAAACGTCTATGTAACCGGTCCCAGGGTGAGTACCCGACCGGATATATGTCAACCCCCCCCCCCCCCAAACTCTCCGCAATCCGCGTAATATATGCCCCCAGAGATAAGTGGGTCGTCTCCCCCTGTAAACTCCGACCTCTGCCAAACGATGTGAGGAGCAGCATCGCAATGTTGGCCTCCCTGCCAGTGATGATAGACAGGAGGCACAACAGATCGAAGTTGCTACACTTGTCGAACGACGGCTAGCGATAGTGTTACTATCCGGTGTAAATAGCGATGGACGGGGTCCCTAATGTAAGACACCACTATAGAGCTCAAGTGGGCCTTGTCTTCGATCTGTCCCCAAAACTGAGCTAACTGGGCCTCAGTGAGCCAAAACTGTCGGTCCGCTTGTGAATGCATTGTGTAACACGGATGCTCTGTAAAAACGTGGGAGTCTGGACCTCCTCCCGCGTATAAAAACCAGTAGCCACTGCAAAATCTGAGATCGACATCACATACACGTGTCGTCCGAGTGAGAACGACACGGCATGTGGCTCATCGAAATCGGTGGCCATAAATCGGAATTTCGAGTATTACTCGTGTGTGAGCTCGGCATACAAAGTCGAGTCACACTCGAGCACTTGAAGACACCGATCCGAAATCATCCTCCGAAGCCTGGTCTCCGCCCCCAACGTACCCAATAAAACCCAATCAAAAGTCCTCAGGCCATGGAGCTGCATACCTCGAATGCGCGTGAACCTTGTATACTCCTCAAACGTGATGCTGAATCGGAGTACCTGGTGTTGTGTGTGGCGTCTATCACCTATAATGTCCTCTACATCGATGTCAGGAGTAATCGGCAACTCCTGATCATCGTACTATATGGCTCGGGTTGGGTGCTGCTGGATAGGACGATGCGGCTCGGCCTCACCCCGAGCAGCTGCGATGGGACCACGGTGGCCCGCGCCCTCGGGCCTCTTCCTCTTGCGCCCAGCGGCGCGATCAGACATATCTGCAAAATCAAACATTAAAGTTAGAAATGTCAATATGGACTGTGGTGACAACCGTATAGCATTTCGGTTGTGGTTTTCCCATATTTAATAAAATAATATTAAAATAACAATAAACTAATAAAATAAAAATAAATAAAGACGAAAAATTCGGGGGCACCCTGCACGTATTTCTAAAAACCAGATTGTCCCGAAAACGGTACGATCAATTTTCAATTAAAATACATACTAAATTCAAACTGCCAAGCATCCCCGTGACTCGATTAACAATCTATTAAACAGAAACGACATGACTATTAACTAACAGACGCTATTAATGAACCGACTCGAACAAACAAAATGAACTAACAGACTGTCTCGAAAATTGTGCAAATCAAACAATTAATTGTTGACAATTGATACATTATATGACAAATCGGGTTATGAAATATTAATAAAATATTCTAAAAAATAAGTTCTAGAGAATCGTTTAATATCCAACATTCAATATCGTTAATTTAATAATAAAATAATGATTTAGACTTTTGAACTTCGAAAAACCCGATTCATCGCACCGTTATGTTTAACAAATCCCGACATTCAATAATCAACTAATACCCCCAAATAACCCGGCAACCAAATCTTCAAACTAACAACCAAACCAACCCGACAAGCCCGCACAGTTTCAAATTAAAACCAAATCCACAAACCCGACAACCCGTCAAATTCGCTAACTCAATTATCCCAAAATCTTCAATTTCCAAACCGAGCTATACTCAATTTTAAATCTGATATAATAAAATAATAAATAAACTAACCTCGTTGTCGAATTAATGATAACAATAAAAAGTAGCGGTGGTGACTGTGGATGACGGTGGTGTACGGCTGGTGGTGGGGTGGTGACAGTGGCAGTGGTGGTGACTATTGGGTGGATGGTGATGGTGTACGGTGGTGGTTATGGTAGTGACAGGGGGTGACGGTGAACGAACGGTGGTTATGGCGGTGACAGTGGCGGAAGACGGTGGTAACTGGGATGTCGTACGGCGGTGGTGGATGAGGTAGTGGTGGTGAGTAGTGGTGACAGTGAAGGAGGTATGGTCGCCGGTGGTGAGAAGAAGACGAGAAGAAGAAGAAGAAGAGGAGGAGGAGGAGGAGGAGGAGGAGGAGGAGGAGGAGGAGGAGGAGAAGAAGAAGAAGAAGAAGAAGAAGAAGAAGAAATTAAGAAGAAGATGAAGAAGCAGAGTATTAATAATATTTTTTTCATATTTTTTATAACCCATCGCGATACGCGATGGGTTAAGAACATACATATTGCGTATCGCCACCCAATTGGGTGGCAATTAGGGCAAGACCCCATCGCGATACACGATGGGGGTGAGAATAGCGTCATCGCGTATCCCGATGACGTCACATTATCTAGGATGCCAAATCCATCGCGATACGCGATGGTGGTGATGATAATCCCATCGCGTATCACGATGGGTGTTGTAAACATAAAGTCTACTGCTCGACAGGGTTGCCTCCTGTAAGCGAGGGACAGACACTTAAAAACCCCGGGTTGCCTCCCGTAAGCGCCGAATTTAAAGTCTACAGCTCGACAGGGCCTTGAACTCTCAGTAGTCTTCATAAACCGATGAAGTCACAATGAAACTCACCGATTCCTTGTCCATCTCATGAATATCCTTCATCTCCAAGTATGGCTTCAATCTATAACCATTTACCACTTGCCTCACATGATCATCAAAGTCCTCAAACTTGTACTGACCATGATTTCCAACTCTAACAACCGAATACGGGCCAATCCACTTACTTTCAACTTACCTGGGAAGAGGTTTAAACCTTTTAACCAACTTCAAAAATTCTTCAACCAGATGTTAGCATCATGAACTTTCTTCATTTTTCCTTGTAAGCGGACGCACAATCATATGCCTCATCTCTCAACTCTTCAATCTCACACAAAGCCAACTTCCTTGCCTTACATGCATCATCATAATCCATATTAACTTGTTTAGTAGCCCAAAACGCTCTTTGTGAGATTTCTACCGGTAAATGGCAGTCCTTTCCATACACAAGTCATAAGGAGTGGTTCCAATTGGCGTTTTATAAGCGGTTCGGTAGGCCCATAGAGCATCGGTCAACTTAGTTGACCAATCCTTTCGGTCCGTCCGAACGGTTTTCTGTAAAATCTGTTTGATTTGCCTATTGGAAACCTCAACTTGTCCACTCGTTTGTGGATGGTAAGGAGTTGCAATCCTATGATCAAAACCATATCATTTAAGCAATTTCCCGAATTTAGAGTTTTTGAAATGAGATCCCCCATCGTATGATAATTCAGGGGACTCCAAATCTAGAAAATATATTACTTTGAACATAATTGCAAAACGACCGAGTGATCATTCGTCATAGAGGCTATCGCCTCAACCCATTTAGACACATAGTCGACGGCCACTAGGATGTACAAATTACCGTGTGAATTCGGGAATGGGCCCATGAAATCGATCCCCCAAACATCAAAAATATCTACTACAAGGATCGGGTTCAAGGGCATCTCATCCCTCTTAGAAATGCTCCCAAGTTGTTGACACTTTAAACAGTATGTCGTGAACTTGTGAGCATCCTTAAATAATAATGGCCAAAAGAAGCCACTCGTAAGAAATTTTCGCGTAGTTTTCTTGCCACTAAAGTGACCCCCACACGCAGAAGAATGTGCGTGTTCCAACACCGATCTGATTTCCTCCTCGGGTATGCATCGTCTGATCATCTGATCTACACCAATCTTGAACAAGTCTGGATCATCCCAAATGTACTGCTTAGCTTGGGGCATCAACTGTTTCTTCTTCCTCCTTGGCCAATGCTCCGGTAGGTCACCTGAAACTTTAAAGTTAACAATATGAGCAAACCAAGGGTTTTGTGAGACTTCCAAGATGTGCTCATCCAGGAAGGACGCGTTAATGGGCCCGTCTGTGTTCCCATCTTCCACCATAATCCGTGACAAGTGATCTGCAACAACATTTTCACTTCCTTTCTTGTCCCGAATCTCTAAATCAAATTCCTACAGCAGCAAAACCCATCTGATGAGCCTCGGTTTTGCATCCTTTTTGTCCATGAGGTACCTAACTGCAGAGTGGTCAGAATAAATGATTACTTTACTACCCCAAATATAAGACCTGAATTTGTCTAGAGAATATACTATTGCTAGTAACTCTTTCTCGGTTGTTGTGTAATTCAATTGAGTATCCGAGAGAGTTTTACTCGCATAGTATATGGCAACGGGTTTCTTGTCAACCCGTTGACCCAAAACAGCCCCGACCGCATAGTCACTTGCATCACACATTATTTCAAAAGGCAAACTCCATTCGGGTGATTGCAAGATCGGGGCTTCAACTAACTTTGACTTCAAAATGTCAAAGGCGTTAGCACATTCATCATTTAAGTCAAACGGGACATCCTAAAGCAATAAATTACATAAGGGTTTGGTAATGCCACTAAAGCCCTTAATAAACCGTCTATAAAACCCGGCATGCCCCAAAAATTATCTAATGCCTTTGACATTCGTGGGATGAGGTAGAGTGGAAATAACTTGCACCTTAGCTCGGTCCACCTCAATCCCACGACTCGACACAACATGGCCCAACACAATCCCCTCTTGGACCATAAAATGGCTCTTCTCCCAACTAAGAACCAAGTTCATTTCAACATATCTTTTCAAAACTCTTTCGAGTTGATTTGAACATGATTCGAAAGATGTGCCAAAAATCGAAAACTATCCATGAATATTTCTAAAGACTCCCCCCACCATATCGGAAAAAGTACTCATCATGCATCTTTGAAAGGTGGCGGGGGCGTTACATAGTCCGAATGGCATTCGCCTAAACGGGAATGTGCCATATGGGCATGTAAACGTAGTCTTCTCCTGATCCTCAGGATGAATAGCTATCTGGTTATACCCGGAATACCCATCTAAAAAGCAATAATATTTTTGACCAGATAGCTTTTCGAAAATTTGATCGATAAACGGAAGCGGAAAGTGATCTTTCGATGTTTTCGCGTTCAGTTTTCGATAATCAATACAAATGCGCCACCCGGTTACCGGCCGGGTGACGACCTCGTTACCTAAGTTGTCCTTGATGACTTGGATGCCCACTTTGATGACTTGGATGCCCACTTTTTTCGGTACTATCTGCGTCGGGCTCACCCACATGCTGTCTGATATTGCAAAGATAATGTCAGCATCCAACCACTTCAGCACTTCTTTCTTCACCACTTCCCTCACGTTCGGTTTCAGTCTCCGCTGAGCATCGTGTGCGGGTTTGACAGTCGGATCTGTTAAAATCTTGTGCATCACGATCGAGGGACTGATTCCCTTCAAATCTGCTATCTTCCACCCGATTGCTTCCTTGTTCGCAACCAGCACCGCCATCAAAGCATTTTCCTGTTCAATAGATAAATTAGAAGCTATAATAACAGACAAAGTATCATTCTTACCAAGAAAAGCATATTTTAAATTCATTGTGAGCTCCTTCAGCTCGACTTTCGGTGCTTCCAACATGGATGGTTTTAGCCTAGTATCAATTTTCTTGGGAAGTAGTTCCACCTGAACTGACCATAGTGGACGGTCTCCTCGCACAGCTGCGATATCCATCTTTTTCTCCTCTTCTTCCAGCAACTTGTCTGTTTCCACATGTAACTTGTCAAACAGAAAACACGTCTCCGCTGTGCCATCCGTGCTGACGACAGAGTCGTAAAGCGGGATGCACTCGTCAATGACATCAGCCATGAAGCACTCGTCATCGACCGGAGAATTATCTCCATGTGTGAAAACATTAATCCTCAACTTACATTTACCGAATGCCATGTCAACAGTACCATTTCTATAATTAATGTTGCCATTTGCGGTGGCCAAAAATGGTCTACCGAGGATAACCGTAGGCTATTTGGTCCTTTCACACAAAACATAATCGAGGACCAAAAAGTCAACTTGAAAATAAAAATCTTCCACCTTAACGATAACGTCAGTCAGTATCCCCCGAGGAAGTTTCGGTGTCTGGTCTGCTAAGACAACCGTGGTAGCGGCTGCCTGAAGCGGACTCAAGTCATACTGATCGTTTACACTTCTCGGGAGATTACTGATGCTAGCTCCAAGATCTAGAAGTGCCCGAGTCATTTTAAAATCACCCACTTGAACGGGTATAATGGGCGTTCCCAGATCTTGTAGCTTGGGTGGAAGTGAACCCGAAAGAATTGCACTCACATTATTAGTAAAATCAATTTTTTTAGGAATCTTATGACTCCTTTTCTATGTGCACGACTCTTTCAAATACTTATCATAACAAGAATTTGTTTTATGGCATCTAAGAGAGGTATATTAATTTTAACCTGTTTAAACGTTTCCCACATTTCCTCTTGTTGTGGGCCCCTTTTTGATGCCATCTTCGCCTTAGATGGCGCCAACAACGCATCTGGATAGGTAACGGTTTTCACCTTCTCCTTGTCCTTAGATTTGTTGGTGACATCTCTCGGAACCGGTTTGTTATTATTAGTTTCACTTTTCTCAGTTTCAGTTAATTTAACCGGTTTCGACTCGTCATCACTGACGAGATTTTCATCAATGTCTTCCACCACCCCATCAACCAATGGTGGTGGAACCCCAACCTTATTATCATACTTTTTACCACTACGTAAAATACTTACTTGTTTAACGTGCTTTTTCGAACTGGAGCTGTAGTGGTTCGGGTTGACTGTGGTCACTTGGGAGTTGGCCCTCATTCTTCTGCAACTTTGCCATATCTGCTGCGAGCTGACCAATTTGCTTCAACATTGCCTTTGATGATTTATCCCGCAACTCGAACTATTGTTTCATTCCAGCCTTCAGATCTGTCATAACTTTCATCAACGCATCCAACTTCGCGTGTACCGAATCATCTGTATTTCCTGAGGACCCCTTCTGCTGGTGACTACCCGAAGAATTTCCACCCCGGTTACCGTCTCTGTTATACCCCCGATTCTGATTATACGAGCCCTGATGCTGATAACCGCCCTGGCGGTAATTACCCTGCGATTTGTTCTGACTCGATCCTTGAAAGTTCGGGTTCAACTGTGTAGACGCGTTCCCATAACGAAAATTCAAATGATTCCTTAAACCCGGGTGATAGGTATTTGAATTCAACCCTTGACCCTTGGAACCCCTGTAAGCATAATTAACTTCCTCGGGCTCATCCTCCTCGTCATCATAAAACTCAGGGCAATTTTCTGAGTTATGCCCGAGTTCACCACAATCCTCACAAACTGAGAATTTCACTCGAGCTTTCCCGATTTCTTTCTTGTTACCCTTTCTGTACCCAGCCAGTTCATGTTCTAACTCAGCAATTCGTTCAGACTCACTCGTGACTGACTTTACTGACCTGGAAGAAGCTCCACGTCTTCGCCTTTCAGCTGCTGCTTCTACTTTGGAATCCTCACACATAAACTCTATAAAATCTCAATCATCTTCCTCGGGTTGATTCAGCAATTGCCCATTACACGAGGCTTTCAGATGTTTTCAGTCCTCGTATGTTAACCCGTCTACAAAGCATTTCACCAATTCCCACAATTCAATATGGTGGTGTGGGCATTTTCTGATCATCTCCTGATACCTTGTAAATGCTTCGTGAAATAACTCTCCCGATAACTGTGAAAAGTTGCGGATCTCCATTAGGGCCTCGCTTGTGTTCGACTATGAATAATACTCATTTAAGACCAGCTGCTGCATCTCAGCCTAGTATTGTGCATCGGTAGCGAGTTAAACTAGTTCTTTGCTTTGTCTTAACAACCGCAACCAAACCTCGTACTGATCATAAGTACCATCTCCAATCGACCCGCAGATAGCCGATCGGTCAAATGAGAATCTGAGTCCTCAGAAGCCATCCCGTGAAAATGAGGTACGATGTTAATGTTTAATGGCCGGGACTTAAATGTCTGTTGTCGCGGCACTCGCACCTGTGGAACCAACGGGGATGCTCCATCTAAATAGCCGGTCTGACCCGACTGTTAACACCATGAACCGGGACTACAAAATTCCTTCGCCCCCCGGGATTTACCATACTACCCCTATTCACCTGAATGTTTTGAACTCTTTTGGACCTTTCCACCCGGTTAACCCTGTTCCAACCCATGTCATTCCTTTCCCTGTTCCTGTTAACCGCATCACCCCGTCTCCGAATTACTGGTTCTTCCACCTCTGCATCCAAATTCTCATTCCCCTCATCTTCCATCTCATACCCCTCGTTCTCGAGCTCAACTGCCCGATTCCTTCTAACCCACTGATCAACCTCGTCCTCGACTTCCAAACCCTAGTTCACCTCATTTTCTTCCCCACTCTTCTTCATCTTCTGTCGGAATGCTCAGAACAACATCATCAAGATTAAGCCGAATTCTTCGATTAGGGGTGTTATGTGGGACTGAAGGTTCAGCCTGGTCAAGGTTTCGGTTTTGGTTTCGGTTTTGATTTCAGTTTCGGGTTCTAGAAGCACGAGCTGAGTTATTCTGGTTGTTTTGGTTATTGAAAATTGGTGGTGGAGGCATGTTGTCAAGGAGAAACATGTTATTTTGTGGGAGTGGTTGTGGGTCTTGATTCTAGTTTTCATTCTGGTTCTGGTTTTGGTGTTGGTTTTGGTTCTAATCCTGATCTTCCATTTCGGAGGTTCTGTTCTGGGCTCGGTTCTGCCGAGCTAGTCTCTCAATCTAGGGCTCGAAAACTAACGGTGACTACCTACCTGAATGGCAGGTGTGCATATACCTGTTATCTGCACAAACAACACACCCCACGTAAAATAGAAAAATAAAATTTAACTAAAAATTGAAAATAAAACTAACTTAAAGTAAACACAAAAATCAATTAACACGAAAAACACTAAGCGCACTAACTCCCCAGCAACGGCACCATTTTGATGACCGTCGTTTGAGTTATGCAAAAACCAAAATAACCTAAGTAGATAGGGTAAATAAAGTATCGTATCCACTAGGAGTATGTGGTCAATGTAATCGTGTAAGCAATTTCTAAGATTATAAAGTATGACTGGTAGTGCTGATCACACAAGCAAATAAGTTGGTTTTAATAAAGATTAAGCAAATTAACGAGTAAGAAAGTTTCAATCAATTAACAAAAGTAAATCACACCTGGGACTTCAAGTAAGCAACCTACAGTAATCTCACGCAACCTAACAGAATAATCATTAACGGTTAACTACAGACTGATCAACTAGACAAAACCTTAGACATCAACAATCGCTTTACATACGAAACTGGTTATCAAACAGTCCCTACCAGTGTGACTTAGTTAAGGGCAATCATATGTTTTATCGTACTCAATCTAATCAAACAGTCCTATGATCAATTATTATAGCAACTGGTAACGAATCGTTCAGACCAACGTAAACCTAAACCGATTGAACATACATAAATACCAAACATCAATAGTCATAGATCAACCATAAACAATTATACACAAGTGTTCTTAGTCACATGAGAAAACTGAAAGATTTTCAAACTATACATTCCCGGGTGAGATTCTAGGAGATTAGCTGAGTCGCGACATCGTAAGATCTTCAATCTGGATTATATGAATCATGTATGGACTCTCAGATCGATTAAGAATGGTAGAATAGCCTCACAACTGCTCTGGAAATCTCCTTGCTTGATAAAAAATGAGTTGAGGTCGAGTTTGATGAAAAATGGATATAAAACCCTAACAGCCCGTCTGCACACCCCATCGCGATACGCGATGTGGTCTTCATTTGTCCATCGCGTATCGCGATGGACCCTTGGTCAACCTCTAATTAAACACCCATCGCGATACGCGATGGGTCTCTAAGCATGTCCATCGCGTATCGCGATGGGACATATCACCAGCAAACATATTTGTCTTTTCTTGTTTTCCGTGCTGGACGTCCCGGGTCTTCATCCTATGCCTCAACAGGTCCAAATTAGCTGCTTTAACATATATGACCTGAAATACAAAAGACACATATGAAGTATCGAAGTTCCTAAAATAAATGATTAAAACTAGTAATTAAACGAACTAAAACATATACAAATTAATCAACCATCATTATTCCTCTCAGTCTTATCCAAACTTTGACTCAGAGGTAAAAGTCAAAATCGCCAAGCACACCCAAACAGTCAACCTACATCAGATCTGCGATTAACCCTCAAACCTTGATGAAATAACACGATTTTGGTATCATTGAACTCGGATTAGCAGCGCCTACAAACCCTAACCATCCATTCATCTAAATATTACGTTCTAAAGGGTGCGATTTGTTCATTTATAACCTGGTTATTCGTTTGACAAATTAACCCATCAATCGTTAATGGTTCTCAGCAAGAATCATCACGTTTGGTTCGTTTTTACCATAGTCTTACAGATCTAAGATTACTAAACGAATCCGAACTTAAATGAACAATATCCCGCTATAAACGTACCTTCAACAAGTCGGTTTACGAACACGATCTAGTCTTGATGTAGGATTTGGTGTAGAGATGGATAAAAATGGAAAGGATTAGGGTTTAAGGGGTATTTATACTCCCTTAAGCCCATGGACCTATGGCCCATTCCATTTCTTATTCCATCTTCTAAAGTCCAAGCCCACCCTATTAGACTTTATTATCTAAACCGATACACGATACATTATTGCATAAACGAAATTCTCTTTATTATCTTCCCTCCCTAAAGAGGTTTCGTCCCCAAAACCTAACTATTACATAAACAAACTCGGGTAAAACTTGTGCATCTCTTCCTCAACTTCCCAAGTGGTGTCTGATCCCTTGCGATGCTTCCTTATCAGTTTCACTAAGGGTATAACTTTGTGACGAAGTTACTTTTCCTTGCGGTCCATTATCTCTACAGGCTGTTCAATGTAGTTTAGTTGTACATCAACCTCAATATCCACCAATGGCACATGAGACGTGTCATCAGCTAGACATTTCCTCATATGAGAAACATGAAAGGTTGAATGAATTCCTTCTAACTCCTCGGGTAAATCTATCTTGTAAGCCACTTCACCCACACGATCCATAATCTTAAACGATCCAATGTACCTCGGACTCAACTTCCCTCTCTTCCTAAAACGGATAATTCCTTTCCAAGATGAGACCTTGAGCATCACATTGTCACCAACGTTAAACTCAATTGGTTGTCGCCGCTTATCAGCATACGACTTCGGTCGGTCTTGAGCAACTTTCATTCTTGCCTTGATCTGATCGAACCTTGTCGAGGTTTCTTGAACAACTTTTAAACTTCCCATCTCTTTCTGACCAATATCTCGCCAACATACGGGGGTTCTCCATCGTCTGCCGTAAAGCATCTCAGATGTTGGCATACCAATACTTGAATGGTAGTTGTTGTTATAGGAGAACTCTTCCATATGCAAATGATCATCCTAACTTCCTCCAAAGTCTAGAACACAAGCACGTAGCATATCCTTAAGGGTTTGGATCGTCCTTTCAGACTGTCCATTTGTTTGAGGATGATACGCCATACTGGTGTTCAATCGTGTTCCCATGGCTTCAGGGAACTTCTTCCAGAATCTCGAAGTAAATCGAGTATCTCTATCATACACATTCGACAGTGGCACTCCATACTTAGTCACAACCTCTTTTATGAATAAAAATGCTAATGTTTCTGACGAGATAGCCTCTCGTATAGGCAGAAAGTGAGAACTCTTTGTTAAACGCTCCACAATCACCCAGATGGTATCATGATGCTTAGCTGTATGGGGTAGCTTAGTTATGAAGTCCGTGGTGATGTGTTCCCATTTCTATTCAGGTATCTCCAAAGGCTGCATTTTCCCATAAGGCTTCTGATGCTCAGCCTTCACATGTAAACAAGTTAAGCACTTACAAACATAATCTACTACATCATTCTTCATTCCTGGCCACTAGTAGTCTCTTTTCAAATCCTGATACATCTTGGTGGATCCTGGATGAATCGAGTATCTCGTCTTGTGAGCTTCATCTAAGATTCGACCACTGAGATCCCCATGGCGTGGAATCCACATACGGTCAAACCTAATCATAACACCATTAGTGTTTTCCATCAGTTCGTCTTGTTGTCCAACAATCCTTTCCTTCTTCATTAGTCTATCATCTTCCAGCACCTCAGATTGTACGTTGATGATTTCTTCAAAGATATCTGAGCTAACAATCAACTTTGACGACTTCACTGTCGCAATGACTTCCTCATTCTTACGGCTTAGTGCGTCAGCGACCACATTAGCTTTTCCAGGATAGTAGTTAATATCGCAGTCGTAGTCCTTTATCAATTCTAACCACCTTTTTTGCCTCATGTTTAATTCTTTTCTGCTCGAAGAAGTACTTTAAACTCTTATGATCTGTGTGAATAGTACACTTAGTACCATATAGATAATGTCTCCATATCTTGAGAGCATGCACTACTGCTGCTAGCTCTAAATCATGCGTAGGATAAGTACTTTAATGAACTTTCAACTGTCTGGACGCATAAGCTATAACCTTTCCTCGTTGCATCAACACGCAACCTAACCCACGATGCGAAGCATCAGTATAAACAACCAAACCCTCGTCACCATCGGGTAAAGCGAGGATTGGAGATTGCGTGAGTCTTCTCTTTAATTCCTCAAAAGCCTCTTCTTGGAACTTACCCCAACTGAATACTACAGACTTTCGGGTCATACCGGTTAACGATGCAGCTATCTTGGAGAAGCCCTCGATGAATCTCCTATAATAGTCAGCCAACCCTAAGAAGCTTCGTATATCAGTCGGGTTATGCGGAGTCTTCCAATTCGTTATCACCTCAATCTTAGTTGGGTCCATGGTAATCCATTCAGGATCAATCACGTGACCTAGAAATTGCACTTCTTGCGCATTTCGAAAACTTAGCATACAACTTTTCTTCCTTCAGAATCTCCAATACTTACCTCAGATGCTCAGCATGATCTGACTCGCTCTTTGAATAAATCAATATATCATCAATTAAAATGATAACTTACTTATCCAACATCGGCCGACACACCCTATTTATCATGTCCATAAATGTTGCGGGAGCATTCGTTAGACCGAATGACATCACGAGAAACTCGTAGTGTCCATACCGCGTCCGAAACGCTGTCTTAGGGATGTCTGCCTCTTTCACTTTTAGCTGATGATAGCCTGATCTGAGATCTATTCAGGAGAACCAACTCGAACCTTGCAGTTGGTCAAACAAATCATCAATCCGTGGCAACGGATATCTATTCTTCACCGTAAGCTTGTTCAACTCACGATAGTCAATGCACATCAAGTGCAGGAGTCTTAGTCCGTAACCCTAATTTCTAGAAGACCGCCGTTCTTATTCTTAAATCTTCTCTCCGGCAGCCTCCAATCTCCTCCTCATTCGACAAAAAATATTGCAGATTTCTGTCAGATCTTCATCTCTTCTCCGATTTGAGTCATAAAAGCGCTACCAAGCACCGATTTCATTAACTGAAAACACGTTTTTATTAAAATTGTTTGATTCTTGCAACAGTTGGGAACAGTCAATTTGACCGATCCAGATCGCGTTTCCACAGCAATCCAGTACGGTTCTGTACCCGTTTCTGGTACGAGCGATCCAGAACGAAGATCGTGGGTGTTGCCACGAATCCTGTGACCATGTCTCATTCAATATATACAACAATTTAAATTGAAAAACATTGACCTCGTCTCCTCTGTAACTAAATGGCATTCAATATATACAACAATTTAAAAACATGAAGAATTATGTGTATATTTACAAGGACTCAGATTACGTAACTTACACCGGAAAACATAACGACGACGATGAAACCTCGGCGGTCATCGTTAACCTTTGTCGTACCAACTGCAAATCCATAATGTTATTTGGCACATCATCGAAAGACGGATTGAGAAGGATGATGTACTCATGAATCAGACGTTTCTGCAAACTCGATTCGCGTTCGACTTAGGGTTCATCTGATTCAGGAATTGACTTTGGTGGGTTGTGAGGGATCGATTAAAATGCATACAAATGAAGCAAGAGGAAGAAGAAATCGATTTAGGGTTGCAGATCAAGCAGGGGGCATAACAAAATGGAAGCTAATGTCGGTTGGAGATAGAGAGATGGAGCCCTAATTTTTTGAACACTCCGGGTGTTTAAAAACATATAAATTCATTCAAAATTTCAAAGATGACACGCAAATAATTTTAAAGTGTATAATTTTATTTATTTTAATCTTTTATGACACCAAAACGATGGCACACAAAAATGCAAGTCATCGCTTCTTCAAATATGAGACACTTTGTTAATGACACGCGCCTTTTCACGTCATAAATCACTGCATGTCATAGTGCGCATGTCATTAAAGCCCATTTTTCTAGTAGTAGAGTGAGTCGTTTGATATGTAAAATTGTATATATCTTCTATTTTTTTTAAGAATATGAATTGAGTCGACTATCTTCTTCATTCCCTTTGAAGATTCACCTTCTTATGTCATATTTTATGAAATAGGATTCGACTTGTCATTAAAAAGATAATTTTTTAGAAGCATAAGTGGTAAAAAGAAAATTGATTTATACTAGTCATTCGATATTTTGTTTTACCGTATTTGACATTAACCATATATACAATGGCGGACCTAGGATTTTTTGACAACGGGATCCTATTTTTTCGGTGTTCAAATTTTTCGGGCCGATCGTCAGTCGAGTCGGGTCGGGTCGAGTCGAGTCAAGGCGAGAAAGATAATAATAATAATAATACACACACAAACAATCCTTGCATAATTAGCTCTAATATTCAAGATTTTACAAAACTACGTCACAATCTAACAACAATTTGATAATAAAATATACAAAATAATTCTTGTGTTAATTACCAATATAAAATCAATCAATATTAGCCCTAAAATGATCTTTTGTATGAGACAAAGTCAGAGGGCGGACGAGATGAATAAGAGATAAGAGGGGTGGAGGCTAGCCGAGAGGAACCGATGTTGGTTGGAGACTCGGAGAGGTGGCGTGATTGTGTTAGTGTTGGTTGAGGCCTGAGAATCTGAGATGTGTGTGAGTTACGGTGCTGGAATGGTGTTGAGTTCCAACATGTTAATCGTTGTACAAAAGAATTTAGGGAGGAACTAAATAAAACAACATGAACTTAATTCTCCTACCTTTTTAAAGGCTTGCAAACTAAGAGGTAGGATAACATGAACTTAATGGGTTAAAAAATTACTTACAAACTTACGTAAACAAGAATAACAATTAACTATACCGGCTAGGAATTAGGAAATGAATAAGGACACATGCTGAATTAAATTGTGTAGAATCAGGAGATTGGGATTTTAATCAGTACATATCAAATGGCTGCAGAGAGAGTTAAACCTAACTAAATGACAAATAATAACAAATAATAAAAATAAAACAGAAAAACAACAAAAAAACATAGCAATGTAGGATTGAACCGGCAACCTTTGGAAGGTAAACACAAGGGACTTTCCACTAGATCACATCAATGATAATAGCATGGGTTCCAAATATTAATTCTTATGGGGTCCTTAATAAATTCAATAAAGCGCTTCTAAGAAATTTCGAAAAAACATTGGTGTCCCGGGACCCCGATCCATACTATGTGGGTCCGCCCCTACATATATATACTAAGGTTGGAAAATTGTTCTTTTTTTAGATAAAAAGAAAAAGAAAAGAAACGCAGGTGATAATAATTTAAGAGTAATCATGTTATCTTGATATGAAAATCGCTATTTCTTTTAAAAGCAAAGGCTTGGACGCCCGGGATAACCCTTCGGTCGAACAGACCCGAACACGCACCGAGGAAACCCACAACTAAAAAAAACTCATAACTTCCGACGAGACTTTGACCCACAACCTCCGATAAAGGAAGTCAGAGAGCTATTGCTAGGCCGTGACGAAAATTCAAATTAATGAAAATAAACAAGATTAATCTATGAAATGAGAAAATAAAGAGGGGAAGGGGAATGGAAAGTATTGTCAAATTGAAAGCATCGTCTCCGATTAAATAAGAATAAGAAGGGAGTTCAAATTCACATTCATCGGTTTGGAGCGGGTTCAAACTCAAATTCAAGTTAAAGCTAAAATTAATGTGGTAAGGTTGTAAATATGGGGTAAGTTTGGTTAGGATTCAATTTTAGAGGGTCTAAGATGTTTTATGCAAGCCTTTGCTAAAGTAACGGATCAAGTGTTCAAAGTTCAAACACATTTCTTGAGGTTAGGTTATGGATTAGTTGACGCCAATAGATGTAAATACATAAATGGAGTTTGTTTACGACTAAAGGAAATATACCAACTAGTAAAATAGTGGTGTTATGTGCTATTTCTTTGAATTTTTAATAGTAAAGGGCATTCGGGAAAGAAATTGCAAGTGAGGTGCGTTTGTATAGCTCTTAAAACATTAAACTTATGTGATAGCATATTAGCATTGGTATAAGTGATATTGTGATAGAAATGATGTTGTTACACATATATGTACTATTGGTGCCAAGTTGGTATTATGTAAAATAAAAGGTGATAGAACGAAACGACTCATTTGACGTATTTAGTAAAAAAATAGAGATCACGGTTATTAAGGTGATTCCATATTGAGATCGTTGAGTCTTTTATAGAGTTATTAAGGTGTTAACACATTCAAAATGAAATTTCATGGTGATTTTAAAGGTGTAATGAACAAAACGACTCATTTGACGTGTTTAGTATATAAATTGTATAATTCTTGATTAACTCCTTTATTGGATTATTACTTTTTCATCGCTTCTAATTTCTCACAATTTTTCTATTCATCTATATATAAAAAATATTTAAATATGAAAGTGACTTTTTTTCACGTCTTTTCATTTCTTCACTTAGAAAACATTGATCAACGAATGGTTTCTCACAATTTTTTTCTTGTTATCACTTTGTTCTTCAATAGCAACTTCTTCAACACGAAACTCATTCAGATCTAAAAGAAAACGACCATCCATATGCAGAATAATAGTAATGCTTTATATAATTTAAAGTGAGGAAAGAGTAATTTTTTAGGGAATTAAATTTTTTTAATTAATAGTTATGAATTGAGGAAAGATTTTGGAGAGGATATTAAAAATGTTAAATATGGTAGTTATAGAAAAATAATGTAATTAATGTGAAATGATAGTTCCAATTAGAATATTTCATATAATAAATGTTTATTACATGCGTCATTATGTTGTTCTTTATGATGGGGGCATCGAAGCTCCTTCACAACGCCACGTGAGCAATGGGGGCATCGAAGCCTCAAACTATAATGCTCCTCTTTGGTGAGGGGCATCGAAGCCCCTTTAAACTTTGTTTTTTTTCACAAGAAAACCAACGCAATAATATAAAATACAATAATAATAAAAAACAAACTAAATTAAATATAAAAACATATTAATAAAAAATAAATATAAATTACAACTATTTTTAGTTGTCGCCGTCATGTTGATGGTTCCTCCAAAGATGTTCAACCAAATCCGATTAAAGACTAAAATGTGTTTCCCTTCTTCGTGTTCTTAATAAATTAGCAACTTTCTTATCTTCGTTTAGTATTGAGATCGGCTCTAGCGCATCGTTGTACTCTCCTTGACAAATTGGTCTACCCGAGTCCTCCAATATCATATTATGTAAGATAATACAAGTGTACATTATGTTTCTTAACTTATCCATTTGGTGAAACGAGCATGTTGTCTATTAATAGACCAACGTTCCTTTAATACCCTAAATACCCTATTCGATGTCCTTTCTAGCCGACTCTTGTTTTTTCTTGAAATATTGACGTTTATCATCAATTGGACACGTAAAGCTAAGAATCAACGTGGCTCATTCCGGATAAATGTCGTCAACTAGATAATATATTTATTCGTAGTTGACATCATTTGTGGAAAATGAGATGTCGGGTGCAACTTCGTCTATGAAGTGGTCAAAAATAGGGGACACATTTATCACAACTATATCATTTTTTGCACCAAACATCCCAAAAAACGCATGCCAAATCTAAAGATCAAATGATGCAACCACCTCAAGCATAATTGTTGGGCAATCATGATCACTCCGATGATATTGACCTTACCAAGCCACCGGGAAGGCTTCCCAAGGCCAGTGTGTGCAATCGAGGCTACCAAGCATCCCGGGAAAATCGTGTCTTTGTTGATGCACCTCTTATATTTTTTTTATGTCACTTTGAGTCGACATCCTCAAATATTTTTTTATGATATAGTTGAGGAATACCAAATATTAATAATTTTAGCAAAGCTTATAAAATTTACACTTAAAATAAGAAGGTTTAGAAATAAATAATTAAAAATGATAATAATACTCACATTCGCAAAACGTGTGAAGGGCTTCACGACTCACTGTCTCGGACATCTGTATATACTCTTTCATGGCGTCGCTCGTAGTCCTGTACACTAGTTGACGAATTTACGCAATGCATTTTTGCATAGGATAAAATCCGAGTATACCTCTCGCGTCCTCCCGTTGTTGGAAAAATGCATAATCGCATTCTAAATCACCAACTATTCGTAAAAAGAGTTGGCGACTCATACAAAAACGGTGTCGAAATCGTTCCGAATCAAAAGTCACGTCCGATAAATAATAATCTTTTATGAACCGGTCATGAGCACCTACATGATCCCGTTGAATATGAGGTTGTCTTTTTCGTTGTTGTGAACTTTCTCAATGCTCGGCTAAGAGTTGGGCAACCTCTCGAATAGCACTAAATATTGTTTCATCATGTGAATCTGATTCTGAAATAACGTCGGGATCGGGGTAGTAGTCGGTGTCAAAGATGATTCGGGAGACATTTTTATGAAGAAAATTCTATAAGTTTAAAGAGGTGAATAAGATGTTTGTAGAGATTGAGTGAATGGTATATCTTAAAGATATATAAACGAAACATCTCTAAATTCTCTCAAGCCATCAGGTTACTTTATTGTAAATGAAGATTTCTCATGCATTTTACCCGAATTTATGGGTATGGGTCTCACCAAACCCAGATAGCCCTTAAACGGGTTGAAACATCTCATTATATTAAAAATTAATCTCATCAAATAATTTGTATGAAAAACCTATATAATATGGATATACTAAAAAATAATATATATATATATATATATATATATATATATCTAAAGAAATTATTTATAATTAAGAAACAATTTTATAGTAAAAATACCGGGTCATGGGTCTCACCAAAATCAGATATCTTTTAAACCGTGTTATAACATCTCATTTTTTTGTGAAAACCTTTCATCGTCAAATTCTAAGTATATATTATTCACTTCCTTACAAAAAAATAAAACTAAAATCTTAAAAAATATATAAATATTAAAAACGAATAAAGTAAAACAACCAATAATACATGGAAAAAAAGCTAGTGTATATACATATATATATATATATATATATAGGGGAGGGTTAACCTAAAAATAAGTAGTTTCCTAAGAAGACTATGAATAAATCATAGCCATTGGATCATGTTAATCAATGGTTGGGATTTAAAATTATTAATAACCGACATAGTTTCCTAGAATTACTCTCTCATCATTATAACCGACATAGTTTCTTTGAATTGTTCTTTAATCATCATTTGTAATGTCAAAATTTTGTTGGTCTTTACCATTCCTAGAAAACTCCTTATTCTTATTTGAACCATTACATATATATATATATATATATATAGAGAGAGAGAGAGAGAGAAAATGGTTCAAATAAAAAACAATTATTTTGTGAGAAGTGTAAGAAGACTTTAAAATAAACTATACCACCTAAATATGACACTATACCATGTAAATATGAAACTATACAAGTTTTAGAAACTATCAATCTCAACCACTAGATCCTAGATCCAATTGTCTACATCTATTATTATGCTTATCACAAAACTATTGTTTTTTACATTAACCATACCATATATATATATATATTATAAATTATTTTTTATTTTTATTTTAAACAGGGGAAAAAGCCGCCCGACGTTTTTTTTTTCCAAAATGCAACAATTTTGCATGCCTACGGACGGTCTTACTTACCAAAATACTACTAGGTACAAAGTAGTATACTTTAAGGCTTGCCTCCAAAGTTTCCTTTAAATAAGGGATAAATTCAAAAAGACCCAAATAAAGAGAGAGAAGAAAATATAAAAAGTCACAAGATTCCAAAATAAGTCAACGAATTTGTACTGAGGCAACGCTTAGGAAATATAACCGACGGGATTGTAGACCAATTAAAAATTGACACATGGCATGAGTCAGACAAACCCGACCAGATTTTTGAAAATCTTGAGGTTTTCATCCAAATTTCTTATTTAAATCCTTTTATAAAAAGCAGTCTTTCAAGACGGTTTTTTTATGCTTCTTATATGATCCGTTCAAATTCTCTATAATTCCTAACTTCTTCATCTTCATTTTCATATTCTTAATCTTCATCTACATCTATATCTACTTCTTTTTTTTTTCTTAATTTACTCATCTCCAAACCAAGAAAATCTTCATTTTATTATTATTAAGACTGTGGAAATTACGGTGACAACCGCAGGCGGCGCATTTTAGTGAGATGGGGTGGCGATGGGAGGATTTCGGTGACGGAAAGTACTCGCCACAGCCGTCAGTGGTGTGGCTGCCAATGGTGGCGGCGTGGTTTCTAAGGCATTCTTTATAAAAGGTTGATGGTCGGTTAATTTGTATATGTTTTAGTTCGTTTATTATTTAGTTTTAACTGTTTATTCTAGAACTATCGATACTTCATACTTGTATTATTGGATTTCAGGTCATAGGCGTTAAAGTACTCAATATGGACCTGTTGTGACACGGAATGAAGACCCGGGATGTCCAGCACGCAAAACGATGAAATAATTGAAGTTTGCTGTAACAGGGTCCCATCGCGGTACGCGATGGGATTGCTGAAGGACCCATCGCGTATCGCATACCGCGATGGGTGGTAATTTAATGTTTGACTTTGGTCAATCGCGGTACGCGATTGACTTTGGAAGACCCCGTCGCGTACCGCGACGGGAGGTGCAGACGGGATTTTTAGGTTATTATCATATTTTTCATTGGGAACAACGCTAACTTCGTTTTTGAAAAGAGAGGCGACTTCCAGCAGTTCATATAGGCGATTTCACCATTATAGCTCGTGTCAAGACCATATCTATGATCCATATCATCTATATTGACGATTGGATGATGTCGCGGCTCGGCTAATCTCCTAGAATCGCACCCGGGATTTATAGTTTGTAACCTTTTACAGTTTTTCTCATGTGATTAAGAATACTTGTGTATTGTTATTGATGATTGATATATGATCATTGATGTTTGGTATTTCTGTGTGTTCGGTCGGTTTAGGTTTACGTTGGTCTGAACGATCTGTTACCAGTTGCTAGATAATTAGTCATATAACTGTTTGGTTAGATTGAATACGATAAAACATACAATTACCCTTAACTGAGTCACACTGGCAAGGACTGTTTGATAACCAGTGTCGTGTGTAAAGTAATTGTTGATGTCTAAGGTTTTGTCTGATTGATCAGTTTTCAGTTAATCATTAATAATTAATCGGTTAGGTTGCATGAGATACTGTTGGTTGCTTACTTGAATTCCCGGGTGTGATTTGCTTTGTTAACTGTTTGAAATTCGTTTACTTGTTCATTGCTTAGTTCTCTAAAATCACTTTAATTGCTTGTGTGATCAGCACTAAAAACCAGTCACTTCATAATTAGAAATCTGTTACACGAATACATTGACCACATACCCCTTGTGATACGATACCCTACTTGCTCTAACTATTTAGAATAATTAGGTTTTTGATTGACTCAAATGACGGTCATCAAAATGGCGTCGTTGTCAGGGAGTTAGTACGCTTAGTGTTTTTTGTGTTATTTAATTTTTGTGTTTAATTTTAATTTTAGTCTTAATTTTTGTTTTCAGTTTTTTTTTGTTTAAATTTTATTTTCGTTATTTTACGTGGGTTGTGTTAGTTGTGCGGATTACAGGTTTATGCGCACCCGCCATTCGGGCCGACAGTCTCCGTTAATTTACGAGCCCAAAATCGAGAGGTTAGCTCGGCAGAACCGAGTACAAAACAGAAATTCCAATATGGAATACCAGAACCAGAACAATAACCAAAACCAAGACCCACTCCCACAAACTAATGTGTTCTACCCAGACAACATACCTGACCCACCAAACTTCAATAACCAAAATGACCAAAATCACTCAGCTCGTGCTTCTAGAACCCGAAACCAAAACCCAAGACGAAACCTAAACCTCAACTTTGACCGAGCCGGACCATCCACTCCAAATAATAACCCCAACCGCCGAGTTCGGATAAATATCGATGATGTTCAACCGAGTGTTCCGACAAAAGAGGAAGACGAAGGGGAAAATAATAATGGAAACGAAGGTTTGGAGATCGATGATGAGGTAGACAGATGGGTTAGAAATAACCGGGCAGTTGAGCCCGAGAACGAAGGTTTTGAGCAGGAAGATGTGGGTTATGGTATTCGGGGTGAAGGGGTAGAAAAGCTGGTTAATCGAAGATAGGCTGAACCAGTTAACAGAAACGGAAGGGGTCGAGACAGGGTGAATCGGGCGGAACGGCCCGAGAGAGTTCGTGGTATTCCGGTTAAACGGGGCGGTTTGGGAAACTCCGGGGGGCTTAGGAGGAATTATATGGCTCTGGTTCACGGTGCTAACAGTCGGTTCAGACCGGTTATCTCGGATGGAGCATCCCCGTTGGTCCCACAGGAACGAGTGCAGGGACAACAAACTTTCAAGTCCCGGCCATCTTACATTAACATCGTTTCTCATTTCCACAGGTTGGCTTCGGAAGACCTGTATTCGCACTTGACCGATTTTTCGACTATTGCGGATCTATTGGTGATGGTACATTTGATCAGGATGAAGTCCGGTTGCGATTATTCCAGTTTTCTCTAAAATATAAAGTAAAACTCTGGTTTAATTCACTGCCGATGCACAGTATCAGAAATTGGGCCGAGATGCAGCAGGTGTTTCTAAACGAGTTTTATTCACAGTCAAAGACTACCGAGGCCTGTTCAGATACTCGAAACTTTTCACAGTTCTCTGGTGAGTTATATCATGAAGCCTTTACCAGGCATAAAGACATGATCAGGAAATTCCCACATCACCAAATCAAATTGTGGGAACTGATAAAGTGTTTTGTTGATGGGTTGTCATACGAGGACCGAAAGCATCTTAAGGCCTCGTGTAATGGTCTGTTGCTAAATCAGCATGAGGAAGATGATTGGGATTTTCTAGAGTTTATGTGTGAAGATTCGAAATCTAAAGCAGCAGCTGAAAGACGAAGACGGGGTAATTCATCAAGGTTAGTTAAGTCAGTTGCGAGTGAGTCTGAAAGAATTAATGAGTTGGAACATGAATTGGCTGAGTTGAAAAAGGGTAAGAAAAAAGAGGTCGAGAAAGTTGGTGTGAAATTCCCGGTTTGTGAAGACTGTGGTGAAATCGGGCATAAGGCAGAAAATTGCCCCGAGTATTATGATGATGTGGAGGATGACACCGAGGAAGTTAATTATACTTACGGGGATTCCAAAGGCCAAGGGTTCAATTCGAACACATATCACCCGGGCCTGAGGAATCACCCGAACTTTCGTTACGGGAACGCATCTTCGCAGTTGAACCCGAACTTTCAGGGATCGAGCTAGAACGGATTGCATGGTAATTACCGCCAGAGTGGTTATCAGCAGGGTTCGAGTAATCAGAATCGGGGGTATAACAGAGACGGTAACCGGGGCGGAAATTCTTCGGGTAATCAGGATCAACAGAAAGGGTCCTCGGGAAATTCTGATGAGTCGGTGCACTCAAAGTTGGATGCATTGTTGAAAGTCATGACTGATCATAAAACAGGGACGAAATAACAGTTCGAATTACGGGATAAGTCGTCAGAGGCAATGATGAAGCAGATCGGTAAGCTCGCTTCAGATGTGGCAAAGTTACAGAAGAACCCGAGCCAACTCCCGAGCGACACCACAGTTAACCCGAACCACTACAGCTCGAGTTCGAAGAAGCACGTCAACCAGGTAAGTATTTTACGTAGTGGTAAAAAGTTTGATAATAAAGTTGGGATTCCACCACCATTTTTAACCCATCGCGTAGCGCGATGGGACTTGGAGCTCCACCTGACCCGGTCAATAATAAAGCCGACTCCTCTTCTTCTTTCTTCTCTTCTTCTTCTTTTCTTCTCCCTCTCTCTCTCCCGTCTTCTCTCTGATCAACAACCACCATCCATCCACCATCGACACCACAGTCCACTAACCATCACCAGCCACCCACCACAAAACCACCACTACCGCACCACCGCCGTCATCGTCCACCCCCGCTACCCCACCACAATCACCACTGTCCGTCCATATCTCAACCACCACCATCTACGTCCAGTCACCACCACACAACCACCCTCCCACCACAATCCCGTAACCACTCTCACATTCATCACCACAGCTATAGCCAACCACCACAGTACACCCTTATTACCACCGCCGCCTGACGTACCACCACCGCTGTCACCTGTCACCGCTGTATGCAGCCACTGATATTTTTATTATTCGTTCCAGTAATCCCGACTACGAGGTAACTTTTGTTTAGATTACTTTATTTTGTTCGGGAGCTTTATCGGGTTGCGGGTACGGGCATCGTTAGTTACTGTTGGGAATCGAACAGTCGTGTTTCTGTCAGGTTTTTCGGGTTTATTGGGTGTGTCGGGACATTGGTTCGGGTTATCATTAGTTACTTTGGGATTATGGTTGTCGGGTTGGGTAAGTTTTACAGTTTAATCGGGATGTTGGTTTTGGTTGAATGTGATTTTATGGCGAAAACGGGTTTTCAAGTTCAAAAATTAAAAATCATTATTTTATTATAGAATTAATGACAGTGATTGATATGAAACGTTTATTTTTGAACTTCACTTATTAATATTCTATTCATAAAAACCCTATTTGTCATATCTTCTTTGTTACCTACAGTTTCGTTGTTTTGTTGCACGTTTTTCGAGACAGTCTGTCAAGTCTAGGTTTGTTTATTTTGTCATGTCAGTGTGTCACCTTGTGTGTTAACTAGTAGAGTCAGTTAGTTTGTTTTGTTCAGTATTATTTATTTTTATTTTTAAATATTTTATTAATATTTTCATATTATTTTATTATGTGGGACGACCGCGACCGAAATGCTATACGGTTGTCGCCACATCGCATGTTGACATATCTAACTTGCTTGATTGATTTTGCAGATATGGCAGATGCACCAAGAGACAGAGGACTGACCCTCTTGTCATTCGTTACGATAGCGATGAGGTGCAGATTGTCGCTGGCATCGAGCCAACGGATATTATGGGAGATGGACGTGTAACTCATCAGGTTCTCCGATTCTACTTGACATCAGATGAGTACACGAGATTTCAGCGGTTTCGGCAGATGCAGCTACTTCACCACCGTTCATATGACTGGACATTGTTGCGCCAGTTGCATATTGACGTCCAGGTACAGACACTATTGACACGTCCGTGGGCAGATGTGCTCGCGTGTGATTCGATTCCATATGTCGAGCTCACACGTGAGTTTTACTCGACCTTTGACTTTACGCCCACGGACTTCAGTGAGCCACGCGCGGTATCATTCTCACTGGGACGGCAGCTGTACGAGATGTCCGTCCCAGATTTCGCTGTGGCCACTGGATTTTATACGGCCGAGGAGGTTCAGGCGCCTGACTTTCTGTAGAGTGTCCGTGGTTACACGACACATCAGTAGGCGTCCCGTGAGCACTAGCTCACGGAGACCCAGCTCGGCCAGTATTGGGCAGAGATCGCCGACTGGGCCCACTCCAGTGCTGTTGTGGAGTCGTCTATTAGGGACCCCGTCCATCGCTACATTCACAGAATCGTTGCCTGTACTCTCGTTGGCCGACATTCGGGCCACGAGAAGTACAGCAACTTAGACTTGTTGTGCTTATATTCTATCCTTGGCCAGCGACCGGCCAATGTGGCGATGATCCTGATCACGTCATTCACTCAGGGTAGTAGACTTCAGGGATCCTCGGCATGCTTACCATTAGGGCCTTATATTACGAGGATCGCCGAGCGACTTGGGGTATTTGAGCGTTATCCGGTCGGATATTTTACGGTCGGACCAATTACGGGCGTGTTCGGACTACTGGAGGCCCGTCGGGCCGGGATCGTTGAGGAGCATGATCCACTAGCTTTAGTCCCAGTTCGACAAGCTCCACAGGCACCACCACCAGAGGGATCGGAGGCTGCAGTTTCTCTACATAGAGGTATTCCGACACGTCGGCAACGTGGCCCGACTCCACATATAATGCTACCTCAGCAGCAGCATCCACTCCGAGAGGCATCAACATCTTCCTCACGCCAGCCGCAACAGCCTGTCACATTGGCTATGATATATCAGCAGCAGTCGGAGATCCTGGAGTAGCAGAGGGCACAGCGGGTCTGGTATGATGAGTATTTTCGTTTGTTGTTTTCTGCTTCACAGGTACCGCTCCCACAGTCATTGATCATTACAGTGGAGCAGCCAGTGGATCCGCAGGACGAGGCAGCTGATGATCCGCCAGCACAGTAGCTTTTTGGTTACCTTTTTCACTTTCTTTTATTTTTATTAGTATCATGGTCTGTATTATATTATATTATATTTTGGGGATTCATGTATGGGTAACTGGTTGGGCGTTATGTTTATATATCTTTTGATTGCTGTTGTGTTTGATTTATTTGTATATTTTGTTGTAATCGAACTTTGTGGGTGTTGTTCACTATAAACCCTCACGAGACCCACTCGTCCTCCCGGGCTACCGGGGGGTTTACAGGGCTTGTTGCATACGCTAAATGCAATCGTGATTCCTACGAAAGTGAGTTAGGTCTTTTAATGTTTTTAACTAATTTAATAGAATTTATTATGAAACGACTTAATTTGGCTCGGTAATTGTTTTAATAAAATTAAAAAATATTCATTTTCATAACTCTTAATAGACCTATGTCTTACACTTGTGAGAAGCTTGCTTCTACACATCTCGAGATTTTGCAGGTTCGATTGTCAGCTTGGTAATTGGATGAGACGAGAGTATACGAGTGTTTAAGAGAGTTCACGAGCCGACTGGTCCTTCTTCAGTCCTGTTGATATCAGGTGATTTCAGTTTCATAATTTCATTTTGTTTTTATTACTTTAAACGTTAAAAGTGTAATTGTATAATTGTTGGTAGAACCGCCACATGTGAGCCATGAAATTTTAAAATTGCTTAATAGTCAAAAAATCAATTTCAACCCCGTCCCTCAAATGTTCATTAATCGTTTATCATTTTTAACTTTGAGAACAATGTTAAGTGTTCTTACATTGAGGACAATGAAAACCTCAAGTGTGGGGATGGGGGAAATTTGAAAAATTTTAGCCCGATAGTACCTCGAAGAGTGTTCAGAAACCAAAGTTGTTAACTGTTAATTATTGCCATTAATGCCAAGTCATAGGTTTCTGGTCATGGTTGTTTTTTCAGCTCCTCATTAGTCTTACTCACAAATGTTTTTATAACGAGAATTTGAAAATGGGGTCGTTTAGGCGGGGATAACGAGTCATGGGGACAGGTACACATGTTTATATCGTCAACCCTATTCCTCCGGTACGTGTGTGAGTTGACCCAAATATATATAATACACATATAATATATAGTACACACATGTCATTTGATTGCTTTCACTGATATTCATGGATTACGGGATCGTAGTTGGAAAATGCAAAAGTGATAGAGGCAAATTAGGTTAAGCCTCGTCTGGATGAGCGAGATTGTGGGTACTGGGGGTTGGGCCTCATACATTATACATCTGAGCGTGGGTAATGTGAGGGGCGGGGGGTTGGGTCCCTTAGAAAACATTTCTTGGACTTATTTTTCGTTTGTTTAACCCCGACATTATGTTACGAGACGATCCGGCTTACTAGGTTTATTTGTAATTGTAATTGTAATTGTATTTGTATTTGTTCTTGTATTTGTATTTATTCCATTATTAAGCATCACGTTATTATGCTTAAAAATTGAGGAAAAAGCCAAAAATAATATTCAGTTATGTATTTAGTAGTTCGTTGAGTTCGTCTATATATGAAAAAAAGAATTGTGAAATCAGTATGTATCTAGTTGTTTATTTAGAGGTATATATTCAGTCAGTCAGTTATATGGTAGTTTCGTTTATTTAGATGTTTTGTAATAAGCCGGGTCGAATCGTTTGAGCTTCTTAAATATTTCCCTTCCATACCCCTACACCTGGCCCCGTTACAACCCTTTTAAGACCTCTTGATTTGCATTTGTGTCAAAGCAGCTTTATGTATGAATACTTGCTTATGAGTGATATTGAGAGCAGAGTGATACTGGCACATCTTTTGCTAGTCCATATATTAAACCGAGAGGAGAGATGTTATATTACGAGTGGTATGAGCATGTGTGTCATAACCGGAAACAAAGTACACTTGTTTGGGCGGCTCTATTGTTTTATTATAGCACTTAACCTTATTTGTGGGATGTCAATCTATAAAATGTGTCAGTCTGGGAAACTGGGTATGACCTTAAACCTTACTAGTATTAAAGACGATAATCTACATACCTATGATGGAGGTTGATGTTTGCTTTAGAGTTTTGCTTGAGGGCAAGCAAAAGATAAGTGTGGGGATGTGATGGTCGGTTAATTTGTATATGTTTTAGTTCGTTTATTATTTAGTTTTAACTGTTTATTCTAGAACTATCGATACTTCATACGTGTATTATTGAATTTCAGGTCATAGGCGTTAAAGTACTCAATATGGACCTGTTGTGACACGGAATGAAGACCCGGGATGTCCAGCACGCAAAACGATGAAATAATTGAAGTTTGCTGTAACAAGGTCCCATCGCGGTACGCGATGGGATTGCTGAAGGACCCATCGCGTATCGCATACCGCGATGGGTGGTAATTTAATGTTTGACTTTGGTCAATCGCGGTACGCGATTGACTTTGGAAGACCCCGTCGCGTACCGCGACGGGAGGTGCAGACGGGATTTTTAGGTTATTATCATATTTTTCATTGGGAACAACGCTAACTCCGTTTTTGAAAAGAGAGGCGACTTCCAGCAGTTCCTATAGGCGATTTCACCATTGTAGCTCGTGTCAAGACCATATCTATGATCCATATCATCTATATTGACGATTGGATGATGTCGCGACTCGGCTAATCTCCTAGAATCGCACCCGGGATGTATAGTTTGTAACCTTTTATAGTTTTTCTCATGTGATTAAGAATACTTGTGTATCGTTATTGATGATTGATATATGATCATTGATGTTTGGTATTTCTGTGTGTTCGGTCGGTTTAGGTTTACGTTGGTCTGAACGATCTGTTACCAGTTGCTAGATAATTAGTCATATAACTGTTTGGTTAGATTGAATACGATAAAACATACAATTACCCTTAACTGAGTCACACTGGCAAGGACTGTTTGATAACCAGTGTCGTGTGTAAAGTAATTGTTGATGTCTAAGGTTTTGTCTGATTGATCAGTTTTAAGTTAATCGTTAATAATTAATCGGTTAGGTTGCATGAGATACTGTTGGTTGCTTACTTGAATTCCCGGGTGTGATTTGCTTTGTTAACTGTTTGAAATTCGTTTACTTGTTCATTGCTTAGTTCTCTAAACTCACTTTAATTGCTTGTGTGATCAGCACTAAAAACCAGTCACTTCATAATTAGAAATCTGTTACACGAATACATTAACCACATACTCCTTGTGATACGATACCCTACTTGCTCTAACTATTTAGAATAATTAGGTTTTTGATTGACTCAAATGACGGTCATCAGAGGTTAATGGTGGTGGTGGTTAAGGGTGGTGAGTTGGAGTGTGGGTACTCGGTTTTGACGGTGGTGGTGGTTTCATGGTGGGTTAAGAAAACTTGAAAAGTAAGTTTGGTTTGGAGATAAGTAAATAAAGAAGAAAAAGAAATAAGTAGATGAAAATGAAGATGAAGATGAAGATGGTGGTGGTTTCATGATGAAGATAAAGATGTAGATGGAGATTAAGAAGAAGTTAGAAATTATGGAGAATTTGAACGAACCAAATAAGAAACATAAAAAAATCGTCTGGAGATACTCTTTTTTACAAAAGGATTTAAATAATAGATTTGGATGAAAACCCCAAGATTTTCAAAAATATGGTCGGTTTTGTCAGAGTCATGTCAGGTGTCGAATTTTAATTGGTTCTACAATCCCGTCGGTTATATTTCCTAAGTGTCGCCTCAGTACAAATTCATTGAGTTATTTTGAGAATCTTGTGACTTCTTTGATCTTTTTTTTCTCTCTGTTCATTTGAGTGTTTTTGAGATTTATCCCTTTAAATAGTCATATTTTATATCAATATTTAAATAGCAATAAAGAAAGTTTATTACTGTCTATAAGTTTTTTTATAAGAAAACAACAACAATCTTTAAATACTATTAAAGCAATACAATGTAGACACATGGTCTTCTTCTAGGTTGTCCACATGTACAATCCAGACATCATATTTCCATTTCATGTGCTCTAATATTCTGTCATGTGTCTTGTTGACCAAACACTAAAAAACTTATTTAAACCTTAATATTTTCCACCAAAATCATTTTAATCTCTCTCTCTCTCTCTCTCGACTTACTAACTCCACCATCCACCATCTTCTATATTTCGGTAATGTAGATCGGGATTAATCTTTTTTCGGTAAGGTTATATATTAACCTCTAATGGCCAACAATGTTATTTGATTTTCCGGCAAGGTAATATCTTTTTCCGGCAAGGTTTTCCGAAATTGTTTTATATTTATTTTAATTGTTATATGATTTTGTAATAATCTCTTTAGGTTGTATATCAAAATCCAAGATTGAATTGATATTTTGAAGTTATTACGGTTTTCCGGTAAGGTTTTCAGGTAAGATTTTTGTTTTCCGTTTTTGTTTGTATTTAATCTCTATCTCTCTCCCCTATCTCTCTCTGCTTACTAACTCCACCATCCATCATCTTCTATATTCCGGTAATGTAAATCAAGATTAATCGTTTTCCGGTAAGGTTATATATTATACTCTAATGGCCAACAATGTTATATGATTTTCCTGCAATATTATATCTTTTTCTGGCAACATCATATTTTTTTCCTGTTATTATAGATCTAACCTTTTTATCTTTGTTTTCATTGTTAACTGATTTTTTTTAAATCAGTTTAGGTTCTAAATAAAAAACGACGATGAAGCTAATATTTCTACGATTTTACGTTTTTCCGTTCATGTGTTTACCTATAACAATGGTTGTTTTATATTTATTTAAAGTTTTATATTTTTCCTGTTTTTTTTCTTTCACATGTTGTTCTTCTAGGTTCTAAATAAAAAGTTTCATCCATAGACATTATCATTATTCTTTTTCCGGTAAGGCCAATAATAAATTGTAAATCAGTGGTTTAACATTCCATAACATGTAGAATTACCGCGACTAATTTTTTTTTCCTAAAACGATTACAATTTCGAATTTTAAATTCCAAATTTAAGTTAAAGTTGAAATTTGTAAATGGTTGGTCAATATTCCATAACGTCTAAACTTACCATCATTACAATTTATTATTTTCTAAAACTATTTGATTTAAAAAGTTTAAATTTCCAAATTCAAATTAAAGTTGATTTTTTTATTTAATTGTTGGTCAAACGTTTAAATTGGTCAAACATTTTTAAATTGCCTGGTCAAACATTAAAGCTGATTTTAACTTTAAGTTGAACTTTTTAAATGACTGATTAAACAAACATTCATAATGTCTAAAATTACCATCACTAAAATTTATTATTTCTAAAATGATGTAATTTAAAATTTATAAATTTCCAAATTTAAATTAAAGTTTAATTTTATGAATTACTGGGTAAATATTTCATAATATGTAACATTACCACGATTAAAATTTATTATTTGTAAAACGAATATTAATATTTAATTTTCTCATTTCAGGTTATGTTCCCAACTTGATATAGCTAATTTCATGGGTTAAAGATTTGTTGATAAGATATCTTATTTTTTGTTTAATATTGATGTATATTTTTGTTATTATTCATTTATTTATGTATTTTTCACAATTCATGTAATTTATTTGATTTTTATAAAATCAATCATATATAGTTGTTGGTTTTGTCCATTTAATATATTTTAATCAGAACCGATGTATTAAATAAAAACTTTATTTTTGTATCTTATATTTATCTATTTATTAATGATAATCTCTATAATTGATAATAATTATTATAATTTTAGTAATTTTGTTATTATTAATTCATTACCTTTTCTAATTAGTTGTTACATCTTATTTTGATGAAAATAATAAAATTTACACCTTATCATTTTATATTTCAATATATTTGACTTAAAACTTTATTATGTTATTATATTGTAAGACACATTATATTTTTTATATATAACCAAGTACGTTATATATGAAAAACCCAATAAATAAGTTATAAAGTTTTCATGATTTTAATTACAAGATATTTAAACTTCTTTTAAATTCCGAAATTGACCAATCTTTCAACAAATTTTTAAAGGTTTTAATATTCTCCATAATTTTAAACTCATTTCAAAATCTTTCCATAATTTTTTTAGGTTTTCAAAGTAACTGATTTGATCTTCATATTTGTAATTATTTCTAAATTAATTAGTCATATTAGTAAAATTAGAACATATTTGATTTTAATTTTTGTGATTTGACATTAACTAGAATAAGTTATCATTTTAATATTCAAAAAACTGATTGTCAAACTAAAAATACTTGTCATAATTGTAATGTTATCTTACTTTAATTTACGTGAATATTAATTGTTAATTAATACTAAAATAATAACCGTGTTATTTTATAATACAAGATTCAAATTGACATAATTTATAATAATCAATACTTAATATATCATAAATTAAATAACCGTTTTATCATCATTTATAAATATTATTCGTCACACATGATTTATTGAATATTATTAAACATGACAACTTTTCATAAGTTATTAATATTATTATTCTCATGAATCAAGATATTTCAAATTATTTCTATCTTTACATAGAAGACCAAATTCAAACTTAAAATTACAAAATTTAAACTTCTTTTTAATTAACATATTTAAACTCATTTTAAATTCGGAAATTAACCAATCTTTCAACAAAATTTTAAAGGTTTTAAAATTTTAAACTCATTTCAAATCTTTCAATAACTTTTTGAAGTTTCCAAATTAACCGATTTAATTTTCATTTTTATAATTATTTCTAAATTAATTAGTCATATTAGTAAAATTAAAACTGATTTGATTTTAATTTTTGTGATTTGACATTAACTAGAATAAGTTATCATTTTAATATTCAAAAAACTGATTGTCAAACTAAAAATATTTACCATAATTGTAATGTAATCTTACTTTAATTTACGTGAATATTAATTATTAACTAATACTAAAATAATAACCGCGTTATTTTAAAACACAATATTCAAATTGACATAATTTCTAATAATCAATACTTAATAGATCATAAATTAAATAACTGTTTTATCATCATTGATAAATATTATTCGGCACATATTATTTAGTGAATATTATTAAACATGACAACTTTTCATAAAATATTAATGTCACTTTCTATTTCAAAAATTAAATTAATCACATATTAATTTCTTATTGTTATTATTTATAGTAGATTCAATTGATTATGAGATTCCACACCCGAAACATGAGTTTCATTTTATATTCACCGTTTTAAATTTAGTTATGTATGTTCAATTTTATTTTATTTTTTTTGAATTTGTGTTCACAAAATATTAATGTCACTAAATTTTTCAATAATATATAATAAACACGCATTATATTTTTACCTATTTTAACTAAAAAGTTTTTTAAACGTAATATAAATATTTTAATTATAACATCCAAACAATTTGATAGTCTAAGTCTTCATAATGTTTTCAAAAAATATTAAAAATATTTGATAATTTATTTCTTATACGTTAATATTTTGTTTTCATTGATTTTGCATCATATTTTTTCACCTTTAATTATTTTTAAAGTCAACATAAAAGTTTTTAATCTTTCCAAAGTTATTTGAAAATTCATTTATTGTAAAACGTTTTCAAGTTTTCCAAGTTTAACAAAATATTAATGTTAGTGATTTAAAAGTTTGTTGCAAGATTGGTCAAAAATAAAAAAAAATCATAATATTTTAAAGTTGACCAATTCCAATTTTTTTTATATTTTGTAACTATTTTGAAAATATTTCAAAACAGATTGTTTTAGAAGAGTATCAAATTTGTTAGGTATAAAATGACGGCCAAAAAAGGTTTTTATTGATATATCTTTTTGGTTTAATGGTTTAAGTTAGAAAGATATTTTATGTTGTCACTTTACTTTGTTTGTTGTTGTATGTTATTTTGTTTTAATAAAAACAAAATTTTAATAAAAACAACTTTATTAATGTTCAAATGTTACTTATTATTAAATATGTTATTGTGGTATATTTAATTTGGATGCTATTGTTTGATTATATTTTCAGGTGGTGAAACAAAATGAGTTTCTTTTGATAGAATGTTTGAATAAGTTGACGGTGGTTTAATATGAAAGTACATGTTTATGTCTTTTGTTGATGTTTTTTGGTTGTTCGATGTACATTAATTTATTGTAACTTTTAACTTTTAAGATCTAGACAATGTAAATGGTTAACGTTTTAGTCCGAAAGTTTGAAGAAGTATTGTGTTGCTTGAATTTGTTGTTTAAATTTATTATGTTTATTATGTTCAAATTAACTTCCTGTAATTTGGAAGTTTTAATATTTAGACAACGTAAATCTATTACTTTTTGGTTGGTATTGTTGATGTGTTAAGTGACAATGTAAATCTATCAAGTTTTAATAGTTAAAGAAATATTATGTTTATTTAAATGGAAAATTGGATTTTAATAATCCCAACTTTACGCAGTTGGCCGATAATAATCCCAACTTTGAAAATAGCCGTCACTGGTCCCAACTTTCATGCTATTTGTTTTCATTGGACAACCGTTAAAAAAAATTTAACGACGTTAAGTTTTTTCCAAGTTTTAAATTGATGTTTTAGGGCTTTTGATCAGAATGAGAATACGAATCGATTGATATAAAACTTAACTCGAAACAACGCTTCATACAACTTGATTTTTGTTAATTAATAGTTTAAACACCGGAACTGAAGCATCCTTTAGTCGTTTGGACCACTGTTTGGAGGTAAGTTTTATATCAATCGACTCGTATACTCATTCCGATCAAAAGACCTAAAATATCAGTTTAAAATTTGAAAATAACTTGTTTTTTTTAACGGAGGTCTAATGAAAACAAATAGTGTGAAAGTTGAGACCAGTGACAACTATATTCAAAGTTGGGATTATTATAGGCCAACTGCGTAAAGTTGGGATTATTAAAATCCAATTTTCCTATTTAAATTGATGTTTAAGTTGATTATGTTTAGTGACAAGTTATTCCACCCGCGTGTCACGCGGGTATATACCCTAGTTATTATTATATATTAACAATATAAAAATAAGGGAAAAATTTTTAAATGACTTATTTGAAGAGAGAGAAAATTTGAGTGACCTATTAATAATTAATATTCTTAAAATGGACCAAAAAATTTGGACTGGAGCGACTGGATTTAAAATGATTTGAATCTCGTCTGATCCGTTCAAATTTAAAGTGAATTCCGTCTTTCCCGTCCAATTTTTTACAATTTTTTTTTGTCAATTTCTCTAACATTTTTCTCTCTCCTTCAACCTCTCTCTTCTTTTTTTCTTCTTCTTCATCATCATCATCTTTTCTTCTTCATCACCGATAATAAAAAGAAAATCAATTAACGGAAAACGGTCAACTTCCAAGATTTCTCGTCGTTGATCGATAATTATTACTATGATTTCTGTAACAATGATGAAGACGATGAAATTGACGATGAAGCCACTCTGTGTTTATCAAAATCTTTTTCCTCGGACAAATCGAAAACTAGAAATCGTCGGAGATGATGAAAAAAAGATGATGATGAAGAAGAAAAAACAAAAGAGAGATGTTGAAGGAGAGAAAAAATGGCAAAATATATTATTTAAAAATTTGGACCGGAAAGACGAGGTTTTATTTTAAATTTGGATGAGAAAGACGGATTCATTTTAAATTTGAACAGGAAGGACAGATTCATTTTAAATTTTAAATTTGGACGGAACAGACGAGATTCAAATCTCGTCGCTCCGATCCAAATTACCCATTTTAAGAATATTGATCATTTAATTTTCTATTCAAATTTCAAAGAATCAATTAGGGAATTTTTCCTAAAAATAAACACATACCTAATTGAACAAGTTGTAGGGTACAAAAGAATGATGCTGGGGTGGAGGCGTCAGTCGGTTACGTTCGATATTTCCGGTAACAATTAATATTAATAAGAATCATAAATAAATAATAAATTCATAATAATAAGATGAAATGAAAGCACAGTAGTAGCGGTGGCGGAGATAATGATATATACACTTATCATATCATATCAATCCTAATCCTTTGCTTGCATGCCGCCTCTCTCACAGTAACCCTTCATTTCTTCACAAGGTTATGTTATATTATATTATATAATTTCTTCTTCTTCAGTTACCATTTCCAATTCCTTCATATTATGCATCAGTGAGATAGAGATACAATTATATATTCAATATTCATATGAATTTGATTATTGCATAAAAAGTCTCTGTTTTATTTGTATGTGGAAAAGAAAACTTAACTGGGAATAATATATATATATATATATATATGTATGTAGATAAGGTGTTCGACGATATGCCAGCCACTTTGTGTTTATTATGTATATGAGTATTTTACTTCTCTCTCACTCTCTCTCTCAACATATATACCATCCATCAGTTAATGATAAATGCTACTAGGGTTTTCACAATTACAGTCTGGGTTCTTTATTTCTTTAAAGATTGCATTTTGTGGTCCATGTCACCATATTAATATTTTTATCATTGGATGAGAAACTGAAATAATAAAGAAATGAAGTGGGTCCAGTTTACTTTTAAGTGAATACAAGGTGTATCATCAATTTGAAGGATGCCAAATACTGAAAGTTGATTTCACCTTAAACATGGCTAAAATACTCCAAACATTTAATCATCTTATGTTAATGTTTACTTGTGTATACGAAACCAACCGTTTGCACATGTCGGCCTGCAGATTCTTAGTCGAAGGATATTCATTTCTGTTACGAGTATTGGTAGCCGTTTCAGTCCTGATTTTGTTCATAAGTAACACATTTTGTGACTCTTGTTTAATGATGAACTTTGTTACATATTGTGAAGTAGGTTTTCATATGTCATCTTGCTAATGTTAAATAATAGTTTCTAAGAAACTTAAAGCAGATATGTGGATGATGCACATCCATCAATGTCTGAATCTTTGTTTATTTATCTTGTATGTATGCTGGGATGTAGATGACACCGTCCATGCCGTTTTAAAGTGTAAATTCTGAGTCAGTTGGATTGAATTTTGTCTTTCTTGATTGTTTCTTGTAAGCCCGGTGTTACTTGTATACGTACTCCTCTTTTGGTAAACTTCTGTGTTAAGTTGACGCCTACCCATAATATGTACAAGTTTATAAAGTTGGTTTCTCTGCTCCACCCTAATCTTATAAACTATCGACTATTTGACTTCTTTTATAACATAAAAGACAGAATGATTACTCGATATGGATTCTGAATCTGACAAATATATGTTTTAATATACACAGATACCTAATCTGATAACCTATTTTAAGAGCAAGCAATGGCTTATGGACAACTCAATGGTGTTCTATTTAAAGGATTAGCGACCGGAAGCGGTAAACGGGCCAGATCAAAACTGAAAAACGGGCCTCACCCTGAAACACGGTCGATTCGAGCCCATAATTTAGTTTTAGCAAACAACCATAAGAGGTTGAGATTTGCAGCAGATGTTGTAGCAAATCATAGCCCGGTTTCATCAGATCATTCAAAGATGTCATATTCTTCAGTTATCCATAAGCGGAAACATGCTGCTTCCACAAATAAAGGTCGGTTTCACTCGGATTGTCGTGTGCAGTCTTCTGATGCAGAAAATATTATTGTCAAGGAAGAAAATGATGTGTCAAACATGAGAGAAATATATCCGTAAGTTCTCAGAATTATGTTTATCCTGATATATCTGCACATCATACTGTTGCATATAGGCTTGTACACAAACTGAATGAACACAAACGGCACATATTCATGTTCATTCGTCTGTTGAGAAAATGAACGTGCTTGTGTTCGTTTGTTAATAGTATAAATGAATGCACATAACTGAGCATAGATGAATAAATATAATAGAGATAATACCAATTAAAAGTAGCCATGAATCTAAAAAATAAATAAAACTAGACTAAATTGTAATGGGTCTAAAAATTTAAACTAATATATTGACGACCGTAAACGAATTTGAACGGTCATAAAGTAACAGGTATAAATGAACATGAACGGATTAACATAAATGAACGAACACGAGACATATATTCATCGTCTGTTTAACTAAAATGAACAAAAAATTATCTTTATGTTCATTCGTTTATTAAATAAACGTATGTAAACGAGCTTCCTGCAGTATGGTTCACAAACGGTTCTCTGAATATTTGGTTCGTTTACAGTTCTAGTTGCACACAGCAAATATATTTTAATTTCAGAGATATTTTGTCGCACACGTTTCCTGTTAGTATCTCATTAAAATATTCTCTTAATCGTGACTTTTAAATAAAATCAGCTAATTTATTAATATGTATTAGTTATAAGCTATTTTGCAATTTTATTCACAGGGACTTGATGGGTGTTGGTTCAAATGAAGAACCGAAAACGACCGAAAAATCTCATTCTAAAAATATCAAAAAGGAACTCATTGCATTGTCGCTACCAGCACTCGCGGGACAAGCAATTGAACCTATGGCTCAGTTAATGGAGACCGCTTATATTGGTCGATTAGGTAAAATTATTTCATTTTAGTTATAGTTACATTTGGGCATAATAAACCCTTTTATATAATATTATTTACGTGATTCACAGGCCCGGTGCAATTGGCGTCTGCTGGTGTCTCGATATCAATCTTCAACATTGTTTCTAAACTATTTAATATTCCTCTTCTCAGTGTTGCTACTTCTTTTGTGGCTGAGGATATTGCTAAGAACTCAAGTAATAAAAAATATCTTTTACTGATTTGAAAGTGAAATTCACCTCATTGTTCTAACTTTACTTTGTGCTAAAATGTCACAGGGGAAAATACTGAGCAAGCAAATGGCAAAATAGAAAGACAACAGTTGGCTTCTGTTTCAACAGCTTTGCTTTTGGCGGTTGGAATCGGTTTATTTGAGGGCTTGGCTTTGTATTTTGGGTCGGGAGTGTTTCTCAATTTGATGGGTATAACATCGGTAAGTTAAATCAAGTTTAATTTTGACTTTTGAGGTCAAACTGAAAGGTGTCTATTTAGTTGGGTCAAAACGGGTTTGCCAAAATGGAATCGGGTTAAAATGAGTTATTTAGAAGAAAAGTATTTACCCAGTTTGGCCATGCGGACCATTTTAAGATAACCCAATTTGACCCGTTGACTAATTTAAGGGGACCAAATGAACTCATATACAATCTTGTTTTGCTCAAATTAACCCATTATTTGTGCAGTGGCTCATGATTACCACCTAGAATATAGACTTTTGAGGTCAAACTGATGTTGATTTACCACAGGCTTCTTCTATGCATGGTCCAGCTCAGCAATTTCTCTCTCTTAGAGCTCTAGGTGCACCTGCGGTTGTCGTATCATTGGCTCTTCAAGGCGTATTTCGTGGTTTTAAGGATACAAAAACACCTTTTATATGTCTAGGCAAGTACTCAATTGATTATAGTCATTAAATATTGTTTTAGTAAGTTTCTTGTTATTAAATAATTTATATTTTGTGCAGGCATTGGTAATTGTTTAGCTGTGTTTTTGTTTCCTCTGCTTATGTATTACTTCAAATTAGGCGTAAGCGGAGCTGCTATCTCTACTGTCATCTCACAGTATGTGCTCACTTATAGTATTTTCAATGCTTATTTTGTATATTTGTACAATAATATTATACCGTTGTAATGTTGTTTCAGATATATTGTCACCTTTTTAATGATATGGCATCTTAATAAAAGAGCTATAATACTGCCTCCAAGGCTCGGTGCGTTACAATTTGGTGGCTATATGAAGTCTGGTGAGTAACACACGGCAATATTATTTTTAGCAAATTTTAAAAACATATTGATAGTGTTATTTAATCATGTTTTACTCAATTAGGTGGTTTTCTTCTTGGAAGAACACTTGCAGTACTTACAACCACCACCTTAGGGACATCAATGGCGGCTCGCCAAGGTCCTATAGCTATGGCTGCCCACCAAATATGTCTTCAAGTTTGGCTGGCGGTTTCTCTTATAACGGATGCACTGGCTGCATCTGGTCAGGTATGAAACTATGGTTACATCCTTGTTTTTGGTCAAATCCATTATGTGTTGACTTTAGTTTTGTTTTGTTTAAGGCGGTGATTGCTAGTTCAGTTTCAGAAGGGGATTATAAGTCTGTGAAGGATATCACATACTTTGTTTTGAAGGTAACATATATTAAAAGTTTAAAAGGTTAATGTTTTGATGTTTCACCAAAGTTAATGTTGATTATATTTACATGTTTGCCAGATTGGTTTTGTGACGGGCGTTACTTTGGCTGCAATATTGGGTATATCGTTTGGCTCTATATCTACATTGTTTACTAAGGATATTGAAGTATTGAAGATTGCTAGGACCGGGGTTTTGGTAAAATGTCTAAAATACCCTTCTTGTTTGATTTTAAGTTTATGTTTCATTTCATTTACTCCTTTTTTGTTGACAAGTTTGTGAGTGCAAGTCAACCATTAAATGCTTTGGCTTTTATTGTTGATGGTTTGCATTATGGAGTTTCGGATTTCCCTTACGCGGCTTATTCCATGGTGCGTCTTTTATAATATTAATTCAAATCTTTTAAAGACTTTTTATTGATGTTTATGAAATGAAATGTAGATGCTTGTGGGGGTTATATCATCTACATTTCTTTTATATGCTCCTTCGGCTTTTGGTCTTTATGGTGTTTGGTCTGGTTTGACTATCTTTATGGGGTTGCGAATGGTGGCAGGGTTTATCAGGTAATTATTGTTAATTCCTGTTTCATCTTATTCCTTGTGTTCTATGAAATTGTAAGGTTTGACTTTACTGTTTTTCATCAATATTCAAATGTTGACTGCTTCATGTTTATTTTTTTAGATTGTCGACCAAGAACGGTCCCTGGTGGTTTTTGCATCAGGATTTGAATAAAGCTAAGCTTTCGCCCATTAGATAGTCTGATTACGCAACACGCTGTTGAGTGCTGATACACATGCTGACTGTAAGTTTGTTATTTTGGGTAGGGTTTACTTTGAAATGCTGATCCGTCATCATCATCATCATCATCATCATCGTACTCAGTATATCCCACCAATAGCAATGCTATGGTAGGGTCTGAGGAGGGTAAGATGTAGACAGCCTTACCTCTATCCCATAGGGATAGAGAGGCTGCTTCCGGTGAGACCCCCGGCTCGATAGTAGTTTTGAATCAAGCCTTGGACATAAGACACATAACACTCAATCATCGGGACACCGGCTGATTGGTGCATGTGCCCTTGTCTTTCGGCTATCAACGCCACCACATGATGCCTAATTAACCTTCCGCCACTTTTAACGTTATTTTCACGTGATTAGTTTTGCCCACCCAAGGGTTCACATATATATACATTATATGTGCCCACCCAAGGGTTCACACATATATACATTATACACATATATACATTATTCGTGAAATGCTGATCCGTGTATATGATTATGCTGAAGAAACATGTGTGTTTATAACTTTATATTATAGGTTCTTTCTGGTTGCATCTTACATGGCTGAGATTGGATTAAAGTTTTTGGACGGGTACAAATTTCTGCTTGCGTATGAACGGGGACACATTTAGCATCTGGTTATAATTAACTGTAGATATGTTTACTGGCTACTTTTGATGTCAATAAGGTTACTTTTGATGTTAATAAGGTTGTAGATAAACCTACTCTAGATGTTATTTTTGTTCGGTACTACCACAATATTGATCTCTTATCAGCAGCAGCAGCAGCAGCAGCAGCAGCAGGGGTTTAATTGAGAGTATTACAAAAGCCCAAACTTCACATATTGTTTTTGACTAGTTTGCCTGCTAAACAAACCTCAAATTATAATTATAGATAGTTTATATACATAAAAATAAGTATAAAATGTTTCAAACCAGAACGGGTTTTGACTAGATTGTGTTTGAGAAAAATTGAGCTGATCAAAAACTAAATATCAGGTTGGTTAGGTTTTTAACACGTTCTTTCACTTGTTATATTTGTGTTTGTCATATTTACCCAAATTGCCACGTTACATTATTCAGGTACTAGAACTAACTTGCTCTATAGGAGATCAAATTGACCATATGCGAACCAGTTTCCACTCACAACCCAACCAACCCAACTTTTTAATAAAATAATAATTTCTCTCTCTTCTATTTACACAACAAAACTTAATCCAAATTTTCACTCACATTGTCAACCAAACCAAAATCATTTTTTTAGAATAAAATTGTACCATCTAGTATTCAAATTTCAGTTTATATTTTTAAATTATGCAGTTTTGTCATATTTAGTTTCTTTCATTTTTCGTTTTTAGTTTATTTAAGATTAATTTTTAGTCCATGATAGTATATAAATATTACACCATATAAATAGAGAAAATAAAATTATGAATTTTGATATTCTTTTAATATTTTGAATCAAATAAGAGTAGAATTTTCTGAATGATCAGTTTGCTAAGAAAAATACATATCAACCAATAGAAATTTTGCATGTGAAATAATAATTAAAAAGAAGTATAGAAATGGGGTTGCATGCGGTAATTAGGGGTGTCCAGAATACTCGAACCCGATTAACATGACCCGACCTGAACCCGAATAAGCTAATTAGGGTCGGGTTACTAGGGTCAAAAAGTATTAATCGGGTTATTCGGGTTAACCCGAATTGTTAATAAATAGGGTAGGGTTTCGGGTTCATTTTTGGAAATAAAGTCGGGTTTCGGGTTAACCCGAATAACCCGATTAGTGGTGATACTTAACTTGAAATACGATGATGAAAAGGTGAAATAAGCACTAAAAAGTCAATAATGTAAGTTTTATAGAGATGTTAATTATTCTGCTTGTTCATAAACCGTTCGGTGAAAAGTTCATTTATGTTGTGTAAACGAACAAACATGAACACATGTTTCACTCGTTCATCTATGCTCGTGAATGTTCGTTTAGGATTGTTCATTTAAGTTTGTTTACGTTCGTTCATGTTCGCTTACATATTAATAGAAAATTATTAATTATTATTTGCATTAAGAAATCGCATCACCCTAATATGTTTCATATTTGTTTGTTTGTGTCATTCATTTATGTCCGTTTATGTATGTTTGTGTCCTTAATGTATGTACATATATGTTCCTTCATGTTCGTTTATCTTTGTTAAATTATGTTCATTTATGTTCGTGAGCTATTTGTTTAGATTTTTAATAAACAAACATAAATGACCATGAACATGCTTTTTTTTTAATCAGCGAACATTAACACACATATTTGTTTGATTAAATGTTCATATTCGTTTGAAGTTAAATGAACGAACATGGACATGCCTATATGTAATTATAACGTAACTACTTGTAAAAGAAATTGAAAATTATGTGGAACGAGAAATTTTGCAGCACACAAGTTACAAACACAAAAATCAATTTAAAATTATAAAGTAGCATGGTCAACCCGATTAATCCGACTAACCCGACCCGATTAACCGAAACTGACCAACCCGAACCTTAATAGGGTCGGGTTACGGGTTAAATATTTTTTAAAGAAAACCCGACTAACCCGACCTGATTAACCCGAAACCCGACCGGGTTGACCCGATGAACACCCCTAGTGGTAATCATCAAGTATCATGACCGAACACAGGTCGATAGACCAACTAAGTTGCCTATATAATAGGAATTTATATTTTCTTTTAATCACTTTCCATCCAACCGACCGACTGGAAATGAACTTATGGGAATAGCCTTACAACAATCACAACCTAAACACAACTTCATGTAGGGCTGTTACTTTTACCCGAAACCCAACCCGAAAAAACTCGTAGCCGAACTAACCCGAACCCGAGAAAAGACTAACCTACTTGGAACTGGAAGTAGCTTTTTTCAAGTGACAACGTACTAACCTACTCCGAAATACTTCAACAAACCACCTAAACCGGATCAGCACATGAAAGTATTATTTTGTATCATGGATACGTGTATAGAGTTTAACATCATGTTCTGGATCTGGTGCAACCATAAGAGGATTGTTGATGCTCGATTTGCTCTGCAAGCTAATTCAGAAATATTTTTCTGGTTAAATCATCAAAACTTGAATTATTAGAAAACTACATTAAAGGACTAAAAGTGTTTGTTTGATGTACCTCCATAGTTTGTACCAACAAGTCACACCAGCGAGATAGAGCCATATCCATTCCATTATATGTTTTGAGATACCCGAAAACATTCCTTTTTTCACAAGTTATGAATAAGTTGATTTGGGTTATGTTAACATGCGTATATAACGCTAAGTGGTAATTTATACATCTAACTTAGTTTGGTGTTGACTTTGTATTCATTTGGAAGTATGAGCCATAACTGGCCCTAATTAAACTGTCTTTTTTATTCGCTCTTAACTTTTTGTCTCTTATAGGCATTCATAAAAGGAAAACGAAAAAGTTAAAATCAAAAGTCCAATGACAACCATGTCTTGAAGAAGTCACTTCAAGACAAACTTTGTGAGTTAGACCTCAAACAAGTCACTTCAGCCTCTTGAAACACAAACTTTTAAACGCACTCAATGAGACACAAAAAGATAACTATGTTGAACTTCAATTTTGCTACATTAATAATTGCCTCGATGTAACATCCCATCGGTACAAATCCGCACAAATAAATACATGACGATAGAATATCATGATCAGTTCTTATTCAAAAGTAATCCCGCCTCAAAGGTCAAGTTATTCACAAAGAAATTCAAATCTCCAAAGCAAAAAACCCGTATAAAGCAGCAAAACAATGGAAACATCTATCAATCAAGCTTAGCAATGACAGCATCAACAACTTCCTGAGTAGTACTGTTCCCGCCAAGATCTTTTGTTCGGTATTTTCCCTCCAAGATCACACGTTTCACAGAGTTTTCAAGTCGGTCTGCAAATGAAGGGAACTGAAGATGTCTAAGCATCATGGCTGATGACAGAAGCAACGCAATTGGATTTGCAGTCTTTCTTTCAACAAATTTCTGTTTTCCAACGTTTCCCGCTGATGCACCTTGCTCGAATACGGCATGATCCGCCCCCACATTACCTGCAAATCATCCCAAGTTAAATAATTATTTTTAGATTAAATACTAAGGCATACTGTATAACTAGTCTTGAGTAGGGCTGTAAATGATCCAAATGTTGAACGCTCGGAGAACAGTTCGTGAACCGTTCAATGGGAAGTTCATTTATGTTCGTTTGTTTAATAAATGAATGACATGAACAAAAAATTTTGTTCTTTTAGCTAGACAAACAAACATAAACACATATCATGTCCGTTCATTTATGTTTGTGAAGATTCATTTATTTAAAATTGTTTATGTTCGTCCGTTTATGTTACTTTACGATTGTTTTTGTTCATTTACGCTCATTAACATTTGGTTTGACACATTACAACTTAGTCTGGTTTTAATAACTTCTTAGACCCAACACATTGTTCTTCACATTACTTTTAACTAGTTTTAGCTCAGTTATGTCCGTTTGTGTATCCATGCTCAGTTATGTCTGTTCGTTTACGTTCATGAACCGTTTGTTTATATTGTTACGAACAAACATAAACATGTTCATTTTCTTAACAAACGAACACAAACAAGAAAACCCGTTCGTTTAACTGATCGAGTTCGATTGTTTGTTCAACTAAAGTTACATGACAATATCAGTACAAACCTCCAGGCATGACACCAGTCCCCCCTGCAATACCAGCAGCAGTATTTGCCACCAAATTTCCATAAAGATTAGGAGTCACCTACAAACAAAAATCTCATTCAAATTTTTGTACATCAATAAACCTTTTATAAATAATTAATGAATTAATTAGAATTGCAAACACATTATCAAGGCAGTAATAAGCCACTTGTTTTGAATAAACTGTTAAAAAGTTGTGTGCATTGAACAGTTTCGCTCTTTTGATTCTACCCCTTTGCGATAAAAACACACAACCCAAACTGATTCGATTGTAAACAAATATAGCACAAGTGTTAGGAAAAACAAATTTATGACAGTAATAATCCAAATGCTTGAATAAAAAATTTTATAGGTTGCGTACATTAAAACAAATAATTTGGACAGCTTTCAGCCCGTTTAAACTTTTGATTTGGCCCGTTTACGATAATAAACACAATCCAAATCAATTCTATTATAAAAACTTACAGCACAAGAGTTAGGATAAAAACAATATTATGACAGTAATAATCCAAACGTTTGAATAAAATAGTTAGAAAGTTGTGACTTGTGTGCATAAAAAAACTACTTTGAACAGCTTTCAGCCCGTTTGACCCGTTTAAAACTTTTAACTTGACCTGTTTGCGATAAATAACACAACCCAAAATGATTCAACCTTGTAAAAATATAGCACGTATATTAAAAAACAATATTATGACAGCAATAATCTAAATGTTTGAATAAAAGTGTTAGAAGGTTGTAGGGATGGCAATGGGTCGGTTTTGGGACGGGTTTAGCCATTCTCAAACCCATACCTGATTAGTTAAACTCGTCTCAAACATGTCAGGTGTTTTTGGGTATCTGGCATATCCGCGGGTTTCGGGTATGCCAGTGGGTTTATTAAAAATACTTGTCATTTATTCCCAGCTCAAAACCAACCGGGTATCTATTGAGTTTAAGAAAATATTGGTGAAGCAAAAAAAAAAAATCATTGGAAGTAATTTAAAAATGGTGCTAGTGCTACCCAAATAATCAAGAACACAGAAACATCAATAGAAGGTTGTGTGCATTAAAAAAATCACTATGAACAGTTTAAGCTTGTTTGACCCATGTGTAACACACAACCCGAATCGAATTGATTATAACTAAATATAGCACAAGGGTTGGTTAAAACAACTTGATAAATAATTACTGACCATGACATCGAATTGTTCTGGCTTAGAAACAAGCTGCATGCAGCAGTTATCTACAATAATTTCATTGTATTTAATGCTGGGATACTTGCTTGCTATTTCTCTGCATGATTCTAGAAACAAACCGTCTGCCAGTTTCATGATATTAGCTTTGTGTACAGCTGTCACGGTTTTTCTGTTGTTGAGGTAAGCATACTCAAACGCATATTTTGCTATACGCTCTGAGCAAAACTTTGTGATTACCTGCCCATTAATATAAGAAACGTGAGATCATTATATGAATGAAAATATATTATCAATATACATAAGCATCAGGTACCAAAAGAGTTTATCAAAGATAAAGAAAAATGACTTAATTTTACCCTCATAAATGACACCCAAATTGCAATGTACCAATTACCAAAAATATAAAATTGTAACAACAAATGTAATTTATTTATATACAGTCAAATGCAAGATATAAATATGCCCATGAAGTGCGAACCTTGCGATAATAGTCATTTTGTTTAGATTTTCTTTCCAAGAGAGAAGAAACTGAATATGATTTATAAATTCTCATTTATGATTTAGCATGTGAAGTGTGTCTTCGTTACATTTATGCCTAAACAAGGTATCCTTTTTTCCTATACCTGAAGTTCACGTTGGACATGATTATGGCTAGTAATGTATTATTGCTTGTTCGATAAAAAAATGCATGCATGTAAAATGTGGAGCTTAACCTCCGAAAAGGTATTGCAAAAAGGTTACAGTTATAAAATACTTTGTTACATTGATATCTGAAGATAGACAAAGTCAAATTCCGCATTTGTAAAAGCATGTTCCTTTATATTAAACAAGCAATAATACATCAATATCCATCATCATGTTCAGCAGAAACTTCATGAGGTATAGAAAAAAAAAAGCATACCGGGTTCAGGCATATATGTAATAAAGATACGCTCCATATACAAAATAACATATAAAAACTTATCAAGTAATTAGATCCTGAATTAAGAAATCAAAACTTATTACCCTACAAAATGTAGGCATTTTCTCTGTTTTAATAGGCTTCAAAAATAGTAAAGCAAATTATGCAGTAAACTACAAAACATTTCTTAAAAGATTTCACAATAAATAATGCCAATGTAATATGTAATTTGAGATATATAAACCAACACGGCCCAAAGTGTCGTCCTTTCTTTGTTTTTAGTGTAATTATAAAATTTTGTAACAACGAATGTAATTAACCAAAACTCACAACTTTAGGTTTACTAACCACTAGCCAGCTAATGCCTTATAAGAAAAACCGTGAAGCTACAATGAAATAAACAAGAAGTTTTGTTACGCTCTTCTAAAGCAATTAATCACGAGCACATCAATCAATAAAACTAAACCCCAAAAATCTACACAAGTTCTTTAAAGCACCAATAAAGATGCCCAAACTTGTAAGAAAACTGCATTTTCTCTTTAGAACAGTTCACTCAGTGTCTATCATATCCTTCACCATAATTTCTTTCACTTCCTAAATTAAGTTCCCCTGGAATCTACGCTTAGCATAGTTATCAAAGATGCTAGGCACACTCAAGGCGGAAAAAAAGTGAAGGCCAAAGAAAAAAAAAGTGCACCTAAATAAAAAAAGATTAAAATATATTATGTATTAGAAAAATAATCCTATTCTTCATATAAAATTAACAAACGCTATTAATATAACAACCAATATCATCTAAACAGCACCAAAAGTTCTAAAAGAGTCAAGATTCAAATGTAATTCCAAAACTTGAATAACAAAACGTTTAAAGCGTCAAAAGTTCAAAACATGAAAACCAAAACTTTAAAAAGTAATAAACAGTAAAGGCTCAAATGATCACTGTTCTTAACCTTGATCTGTCATCAATACCAATAGAGGTTTCGTAAACTTCAAGAAGCGAGGGCCTAAGAACTAGAAGCTCGTATATTAAGCCTCGCCTGAAAAATGGGCCTATGTGCAGGAAGCAAGGGCTTTTAATAACTATGATGCATAGAACTTGATAAATCGTTATTCATCATAAACACAATTGTCATTTTGACATCATCAATGATTGATCCTAACATTTGATACACAAACTTTTAGTTTTGTATTTCACCCATAGCAAGTTAGCAGCA